>NC_090932.1:1078429600-1078729600 GCF_040938575.1 Ambystoma mexicanum
CAGTGCGACACCACAGATATATGCTTTACTCGTTTTTTCAGTCTGCTTTATATAACAGAGCTATACCCTGTATCTGATTAGAATCCTTTGTAACCTTAAAAAGGCATACATAACCACAATGGCCCTAATTCTGCTTGCCTTAAGCAGCGGTTTGTGCAATATCTCTCTCTCCTTTCTACATAGAGCACAACAATAAGAAGTAGGTTACTGTTTCCTCATGGATTAAGTGACATTGCCATTGTCTACTGGTGGTGGTCTTCGGCAATATATTAAATCAGGATGGTGATGGAGAATTAACCTTGTTGGTGATGTTCGATCAGTCAACGGCCTTAGATACCGTGAACTATGGGATTTTATTGTCCTGTCTGGCATTGGTAGGGAGAGTATCAAATCATGCACTGTGCTGGTTTAGGTAATTTTTCTCTAACCGTTCTCATTGGGTTAAATTAACAGCCCATCTCTCAGACGCAACACAATTGAAATAAAGTGTTCCACAAGGCTCTTCGCTATTGCTTCTTTTGGTTATCCTAAATGTATAGCCTTTTCTGGCAGTCTTTAGGAAATTCGATTTTTGCTAGCACTCCTATGCTAATGACACCCAGATTTACTTGAGAGTCAATAAATCAGCAGACTCACTTTATAAGGTAGCAACATGCTTGGAGGAGGTGAGACAGTGGATGTCCCATAACCGCCTCTATTTGAACCCTAATAAGACAGAGGTTATTTTGTTTGGTCCTAAACATCTGTTAGCAGAGCAATCCAAATGTCCTCTGCCATCTTGCTCGCTCGTCTCCATGATGGCTTTTGCTTCCAAGATTAAGAAGGTGGGTTGCATATGGCAGTATAACCTGAGGTGTGATCATCAGGTTGGAGCCAAGGTACAGTCAGTTTCCATTCTCTCCGCCTGCTGAATCTCGCTCTCCCATTTGTTCCTCTGATAGATCACGCTGCTGTGGTGGGGCATTAATTAATTAGAGGCTGGACTATGGCAATATCACCCTAGCGGGTATCCCTGAGAGACAACTGACATGGCTCCAGAGGGCTCAAATAGAGTGGTTCGACACATTTTAAGTATCTAAATCTTCATCACTCTCACCTCTGCGTAGACTACTGCACTGTCTCCCTAGTAAGGAAAGAAAAGATTTCATGATCCTTTGTTTGGTCATTAAGTGTTTGCATAACCTAGCACTGAAATATCCTTCTGATAAAGTAGCTCTTTATGTAACAACACCTTTGTTAAAATCTTCAGATACATTTCTACTGGTCATACCATCGTCCAGATGTGTTTCCAGAGGCGACAGTCGTTTCTCAATCTATTGTCCCAGACGATGGAATTCTTAGCCATTTGACATTCGGAGTATTGTATTACTCCCTCACTTTCGGAAGGCCTTAAAAACTTACTTGTTTAATAAATTGATTATTTTTGGTCTGTCCCTCGGTTTGCTGTTCCGGTGATTCTGGTGTGTATGAGCTTATATTTTGACACATGTGCTTAGATGCACTTTATTCTGTCTGTGGCGAAATACTAATGATTCACAATTCAAAATTCAATTCCGGACTGATTTAGCCACCACTTGATGGTAAAAGCTTGCAAAGGGGGATCTGAAATCTAAATTTTAGTGAACGGGAATGTCCATTAGTTTCCATCATATTCAAATAGTCTTCAAAACAAGGGCTACACTTCTGCTCCAAATAGTCACTGGCACCAACACCACTTGACCAGGTTATATACATTGTCCACACCTTGTACGCCTCGTTAACCAAAATCTAACACGTGTTCCATAACAATCGTAACATTGTTTAAACATAAAAGAATTATGTCAATTACCCATCACCAGCCATCACCATAAGGTCTTGAAGGGATTCGCAATACACCCCAAGATTCACACAAATGCAGGTGTATATGTGGTCTCAACCTCAAGGTGTATGCTATTCCGTTCAGGCCCAGTCCACGCTTGTCAGTAGAGACTGAGAACTATAGGGGAGCCCCAACAATCACTTAAGGAATGTATTCTCCTTGCTTGATTTCCAGCATTGTTATATGTCGTTTTGATATTAAAATGGCATCATCATCAAAGAAGAGGGCAGCCATTTTCTGCCCACCAAGGCTTGGTCATCAGCATCAAAATTAGTCATTATTTCTTTTAGGCTGTTGATATGCAAAGGGAACATGAGGGGTGCCAGGACACAGCTTTGGCAAACGCCAGCCTTGATCTTAAATGGTGCAGTGTATCCTATTCCTTTCCCCCCATTACAACTGCATAGTTCTCAGTATATAATTTATATATATATATATATATATATATATATATATATATATATATATATATATATATATATATATATATATATGTATATATGATTTAGTGGGTGAAGAAATATGATTGTTTCCTTTTTTATAGGCTACCGAAAATCGGCCGAAATATCAGTCTTTTGGTTAGGAGACCTACAAAAATCTTCCATTTTATCCGGCCTTTCAAGCCAACCTCTTATCAATCAACAATTGCTTCTCTCTGCCATCCTTTTTTAATTCCAATTAAAGCTGTTTTTTTCCCTGTCTCCATTTTGCATCATACCGACTATTCTTTTTCATATACATCTTTCTGGACTGTACCATGTTAACAGAATAAGTGACCATGCCCACAATCTTTTCGTATACATGTATAGGGTCAACAGACACACTCTCATCCGAACAGCTAGTTAGTACAGGCAATAGATTTTTTATACAAGGCCGGGACATCTCGTTCTTTATTTAATTTGCAACAAGGAATCCTGATGGGAACATCTTCAGGGGAGAAAATTGTGAGAAAAACGTGTCACGTTGATCTTCGCATAGTATTTCGCACAGTTTGCGCTTACTAATGAGGATCTAATCTGTGCTTGCAATTGCAGTCTGACGGGAGCATCCTGGCAATATCCCTACTGATCCTCTTTCTGCTGCTCATGCTGGCGCTCCTCTGGTGGTTTTGGCCACTCTGCTGCACTGTGGTGAGTACCTGCCTGCCTTGCGTTGATCTAAAGTTGTGCGCTTATGCATTGGTGTTAAGGGCTATGTACATATCAAACACACATATATCTGTATCCCTGGCTTGGGTGCTTGTCATTGTGTCACAGTAGTCACCTCGCATATGTTCAAGAGTTTGACACACGGTGAAGAGACCTCTTTTCCTAGAAGAGATGGAATCATGGTGGCATATGCGGTCTAGCGCCTAGAGGAGATTAAACAGGCACGTTGTTGGCTTTAGAAATTTCTTGGTGATCTAGAGTGCCTTTTTCCAAAAGATGACATCAAAATGTGTGTGAGAAGACACAGCTGGTGATATCGTTGAGAGAGAATAACAATTTCACGTGTTTATTAGTGAATAGATACTGCATATCAGGCGATGCTTAAATGTCAATTCTTAGCCACTGAATGTCCTAGCTCACTAATATCACCCCTCCTGCTGTCTGACTGTAACATTCTCAGCTGTCCTCATTAGCAGCAGCAATCCTGTCTGTATCCTACTAAGATGCTACAAGCGCCTAGACGCCCATGGGTTAAGTGTGCTATACAAATGTTAAATAAATAAACTGATGTCTCATAATATGACAGGTGCCACTTGCACAGGTTTTTGCATTTCCATTTGTCTATTGTTATTACAGGCGTATTTTTGTATGCGTTTATCTGTACAAAGATGTCTAACTGTATGACCGATTCTTCAGCGCAAAAGTTTGCAAAAGTCAAAGAGTATGGCTGATGTCCTTTTGCATAGGTATATTTATTTACAAATGAGCAATACTACGAAAGTCGCCATCTTGCATGAATGTACATGTTTACAGTTTTCTATTAGTTTGACAGATGTCCTTTTCCGACAGTACGGGAGAGATATTATAATGTCCTAAACTCTACAGGAGTTGAATGCTAATCACTCTTGACAATAATGTGCATGGAAAGATATATAGTATTACAAATTAAAGTGATAAATACAAAATCAATGATGGTTTTGTGTGCAAATTTAAATAAGTCCAAAGTAACGACTCAACATCTGTGCAGAAATCATCTGCCTACAAAACAAAGCATCAGCCGACACGTGTTTCGAACATTCTGTGGTCTTTTTCAAGGCTGTGTACACAATCTGCCTCATTACGACCCAGGCGTTAACCATGGCGCTGTTAGCGCCATGGTTGACGTCGGTACCTTACCGATTCCGCCATGGTGAATGGCAGAATTACCGCCCCATTCCAAGGATGGCGGGGCGGTAATTCCCCATTCACCATTGGCCGTTCCCCATTCCCATTTTTGCCCCCATAGGGCTCAATGGAAATGGGGAAGGCGGTAATTACGGTACCGCAAATTGCGGTACCGTAAGTACCTTCAAGGTCCCTTTGCGGGTCCCGTCCTTAACAGCTGATAAAACCAGCCGTTAAGGGAGGACCCGCAAAGGAACCTCGGAATTGGGCGGTAAGGGATTACCGGCACCAGTGCCCTTACCGGTACCAGTAATTCCTTACTGCCCGGGTCGTAATGAGGCCAATTAACCACTATTTATAAACAGATCACCCGAAAAGTGCGTCTCAGAAAAGACAAAATAGAAACCAAATTGTGAGTACACATTGGGCCTCATTACGACCCTGGCGCTAATGGGTTAACGGCGCCGTAAAAGGCTGCGGTGCCGTTAACCCATTAGCGCCTTACTACGAGGTCCCTTTGCGGGACCCGACCTGAACGGCTGGTCTAGCCCAGCCGTTAAAGTAGGGACCCGCAAAGGGACCTTGGTGCTAAGTACGGTACCGCAATTTGCTGTACCATACTTTGCGCCTTCCCCAGTCCCATTGAGCCCTATGGGGCAAAAATGGGAATGGGGAAGGGCCAATGTTCACTGGGGAATTACTGCCCCGCCAACCTTGGAATGGGGTGGTAATTCCCCATTGAACATTGGCGGACTCGTTAAGATACCGGCACCAACCATGGTGCTAATAGCGCCATGGTTTAGCGCCAGTATCGTAATGAGGGCCATTAACTATCCAAATTGGAACGTACCAGAGTTGCGGAGTCCAGAAGGAACATTTTACACAATTCATGTTTCCATCATTCGATTATGCCAAATAGCTTCATCATAGTATGATTGTGCGACTTTCCAATGTACTCACAACTTGGTTTCTATTTGGTCTTTTATTGGACGCACTTTTCGGGGATCTGCATCATAGTACTGGACCCATCGGGCTCGGGTCCTGTACCCAGACAAATGCTGCAGGATACATCACGAGGATTTTCATGTGATTTCATGTGCACAAGAGGCCGGAGAGTTCGAAGCCCGTCCTTTCACTGGATCCTCTATAGATAGAGCTAGTACTCGCGTTAGTAACAGTGCCATCTCCACAAGATCCCTATTGAAGTGATTTTCATCACAGAAACCTTTTCCACAGCACATGGTAAGAATCCACGGGGCTACGCGCATAATTCCCGAAGATTCCCACGAAAGCAAGTCAGCCGGTGCCTGTGAGCATCTCAGACGTGTGTCGTGAAGCCTAACGCTGGAGCCAACCTGGAGTTGCATGTTGCATCCCTGAGAAGCCCGTGAGCGCATGTTTGCGAATCATGCTTGCACACAAACTTCCCAGAGATGCTCCAACCCCTGCTCCTGTTTAGACATTGTAATTCCGGCATAAAGTAGCCGGTGGAGATCAGAGAGGCTCAGGGGGACCTCATTTTCTCCAGTGAGTATCTTTATGAATCGGGCCTTATGTGTAAACAAAGATCCCCACTGTCACTTTGAGTTTTTTTAGCAACTCGAGGGTCTGGGCTAACAGCACTGGTATGGCCACTGCCTTTTTCTGGGATTTTATTGGAAGTACTGCGCATATGCAGCTCTATATGAGTAAGGATGGCAGTACTCTAGCCCGCTGACAATGGCACTTTGAATTGATGACTTCCTTATCCCACATTTTGTGACACTTAAAGTAACTCGATCGGTGGTCTTCTCTTTTCTTCACCTAAAAGTTGCTTGTTCGATTTCCTTAGTATCCTTGACATTTTATAATATGCTATTGGGTCTTATGTGACCCTAACTGTTTTAATCATTAATTCTAAAGCGATTTGCTGAGCAAGTGCCGGGCAACACATAGGTGTAAGAGTCTCATATTACAGCCTACCAATCAGATGCGGATTAGGCCCTTTTTAGTGCATTGGAGTACAGCTACGGAGAGATGGCATATGAGGGAGACATTGCTTGTAGGAGTTCTTTGATTATTGACCCACCCATCCACTGCCCATTGCCATGCTGATCCCTATGGCCATTCCTACTAAGGCATACCCATCCCACTAGGGTTGACTTTAGATAAACAAAAAGGTGATGGCTGGAAGATTTTGAATAAATCATAACCACGGGCACAGCTCTGGGCAACCCTCCAGTCCCGAGTCTGCCGGGCCTAGAGACCCAGGCTACTCCTCACTGATGACGCCCAACAAGGCTGAAACGTGTCTGTGGATGCTTGTGGTCTCGTGCAGAATGGATGTGACCTAGCAGTTCAGGCTGGACAGCCCCTTTTGGGGTGGGACCAAGCCTGATTTGCATATGGTCTTTCCCCTTCTGTAATGGCTTGGCAGGTGAAGAACGGTGGTCTGGAGGGTTGCCCAGGGTAATGCAGTGGTTAAGCTTCATTCTAAGCCTTCAGCCATCACCTCTTTGTTTTTGCAATGGTGCGTGCTGACATCCTTCCACCCTTTCAGTGCGAGGGTACATTCGATGCGGTTGTCTGAGTGCATATTGTCTCTTATGCACTCAATGTGGTATTGGGATGATACTTAGTTTCCTGCAAAGGGCTGTTCTCCTGCTTTTCCAGTGTGACGACGCTAGGAGGCGGGATCTAAGGTTGATGTGACCACCTACTCCTCTAAAAGTCTCTGGTAAGCCTTGAGCCAAGCTGGAGACCAAGACGTATCACACAACCAACCCGCTAGGAATGGTACCAAGGCAGGATGAGCTCACTCTTCCGAGCCTAATGGTTTACGTTTGAGATAGCCAATTAGAAAGCAACGCAAGCATTACATGCTCTTGAGTCAATAGGATAATGTGCACTTTATAAGTTCCTTAAAGATAAGCATAGGCTGTTGTGGAATATTGCAACACATTAGTGGTTACAAAACAAAGTTCACCAAAAGAGGGACTGCAACTGGGCTCCTTGAAATGCTGTGAAGGTCTCCTTAGGACAAAATCAGTTCTCCCGGTTGCAGGGCCTCATTGGTTCTTGTACAATGGGGAGGTTTCCATGTCCTCGGACACCGAGAGGGCTGTGATGTGCAAGAGGGGCTTCTTGCTGAGGAATAACCAGTCACTTAGTGCTATACACCCTTCACCTGGCTTCATAGCATCTAGGCAGCAGGACAGTCTTCACCAAGACAGCAGCCAATGTCATTGGTCTCTCAGGGGGTTACATAGACACCAGGTATATAGACAGGCGCACTGCAGGGTGGGCATTTGTCTTGATGGGGAGGTTAGCAGACTAAACATTCCAGAAGCAACTCCCACAAACCTTCCTTCCAGGTGTTTCTGGATCAACAGCACTTCGCGTAGGCAAGTCAATATGCAGGATTGGTCTTATCTTTGGCAGGTGTGCAGGTCCCCCCTATCATCATACTCTCCCCCGGGGCAGCAAATAAAGGGCGCCTTTCCTCCAGCTCAGTGTCATGTAAACTTAAATATCGGTCTGTCCCAGCGCCTATTAAAGAATCATGCCGCCTGGAGTGATTCTTTTATGGGCACTGGGCCAGACCAGTATTAAAGTTTACATGACATTGAACTGGTCCTTAAACACACTTTACAAGAACAGCAGGGGGCTCAGTTCTGTTGTTCAGAAGAAGTATCAGCCGAACAGCAGAACTGAGGCCCCTGCTGTTCTGCATTTGTGGTGGATTGGCTATAATGCTGTCAGAATGTGGGGGGGGGTGGAGTGGAACGGGGGTGGGAGGGCGCACAGGGCACTGGTTCTGGAGAGTACACCTGGAGTGCCCTGCCTAGTTCTGGAGGCCTCATATTGTGTCTAATGAAGAGAGGGAAACTATGCATCTGTGTAGGAAAGATTGGCTTCAGGAAATGAAATTTTTCTCATGGCCGAAGTGGTTAATTTGCTGAATGAGTTGAAACTAATTGGAAAGGAAGCGGACTAATGGAGGGAAATCTTGTTCAATCTCCTAACATTCTTTAATGAATTTGTATTATCACAAAATATGGTATGCTAGATATTATATTATGATTTTTTTTAAATATATTGCTTTGATTCATGTAGTTTTTTTTCTTCTTGTTTTACTTGCCTTCTTCGGCAGTAACCTTTTGGGTCACCCCACCCCCATTTGTGGAGAAATTGACTTTTATTGGCTTAAAGGGATGTCTTTTGATTGAAATGGGAGATGGGATTTTGTTTAGTAAGGATACGATATGGTTGAATGTCTGTTGTAATATATCTTCTTATGCCTTTTTCTATTGTTTTGTGGTCAAATGTTTCTGTTTCTGTCTTTTTATGTAATGCGTTAAAAGTCAAGATTCTGTTTTTGACTAATGCACAATAAATACAAATAAATAAAAAATAAAAAAAAACAAAGTATCTCCTAGCGGAGAGATTAGAAAAGGAACATAGAATAAAGACATCGAACTCCCACGGACTCGCCAGACATTTCATTGGCTCTGGCCAGGCTCATCCAACCTTTGAGATGTACTTGGCAGTCCAGTCATTTCACTATAAGGGGGTCTATCTTCGGTGTCTCTCTGCTACAGATGGCAGGAAGCCATAGTGACAAGGAAGTCTGCCTGGTCCACTGATCCCTGTTACCTAGACTCCCACTCCCTAGCACTCCCTGAAGATCACACTATGTCCTTCTCCCTAGAGTTCACTTCTTGGATTACGCTCCAGGCAGGTTTCATTTTTACACAATGATGTGACCGCTGCATGGCTGATCGACTTGTACAGCGCAAATCACCCAATGCCAAAACTACACACCCACCAAATAATTCTGAGGGGTGTGGAAAACAAAAGCAGGCGGCATGGGAGCAATACATAAGAAGCCCAGGCCAAAAATAACTTGGCAGGGGCCTGCATGCTCTTTGTCACTTTTCCAACCAACTTCAGCCGGCGAAGGCATGCGTCTCCACGCCATACCTAAACTCATGTGCGAAGGTTAGCCCCCAGAGGTCTGCCTGAACTTCCGGCAGTCTCTGTGGCTGGCGAGCCATCTTCCCTATTAATAATGTGAGTAGGGATAAACTGAAGCGTTGCAGCCAATAGGCATTCAGCCACACAAGAACCTACCAGCTTTGTTGAGAACTCTTCATATTTGCCGCCTAGAAAATGACTACTTGAAGCTGGACGTCATCAATGCTGATTGAGAGTAAAATAAGTCACTTAGTTCACAATTGAACGCATTTATGAATGGAGGAATGAAGACACGTAATTTGTACAGCGCTTATAGCGTAATCGCCACAAACTACGTCATGCCAGTCGGGGAGAGTGTGCAGAGGATCCAGAAGGTGACTTGGTTGGCTTCGGTGGATATGGTCAATGGAAACATGTCCCATAGCTGGTTCCATGTAATAATGTCCCTGCAAAAATGTCCCCTGGCATAAACGTTATCAAAAAATGGCTGTCTTTTGCAGGGACATTATTACATTGTCCATGGTGGACACCCCTGCGACCCTCTAAATCTTTTTTTTTTTGTTCAAGGGGAGCGGGGACACCCCTGCAGCCCCCACACCCCCCTTGACCCCATATATATGGTCACCATATATAATGTCACCACAACCTTTTGCCCTAGCTGTGGTCCTTGTACTACAAATCATCTGCCTCCTTTTCAGCTGAGGCCAGTTCAGGGTATTTAGAGAGGGTTTTTGTGAATATTGCTGAGGTTTGCAGCATCCTTTCCCTGGGTGCATTTGTAGGTGAGGCAGAGGGTCTTGCAAGTGATAATGGTGTTGACAGAGTCGTGTAGTGATGCTACGGTCCACGAGATGGACTCCCAAGCCTTCTCCTTAGCTACCAGTTTTGATACAGTCGTAGAAGAGTGATCTGGCATAGATGAGCCTGAAATGGATGGAGGACCCTACTTCTGTAGGGTAGTCAGGTGTGTTGCAAATGCAAAGGTGGAGTCCCTGACAACATGCCATTTGCTAGCAATGTGTCATGGAGCAGAAGCACACTTCTGTGTATCATCACCCCTGACAAATGCACACGGCAGGTTGTCAGGGAGACAAGAGGTGCCAGATGAGAAGGAAGGCTGCCCTATTCCTTGGTCTGGGTCACAGATATAAAACACAGCATTGGAGGAGACTCCTAATTTCTGCCTGTACCTGTCTGTTACAACTGGGGAGGGATCCGCTCACTGACCGCCACTCCAGCCTGAGACCCTGCCCTAAACCCTGCAATAGTTTGTCTGTATGCAATACCGCGACCCCCACACACACAGTGAGGATAGACCATGCAGGCTCTAGGAGATAAAGAGAGAGAGAGAGAGAGAGAGGCTCATAGGCCAAGAGAGAGAGGGGGGTGGAGAGAGAGAGAGAGAGACAGGGAGAGAGAGAAGGAGAGAGAGAGAGATAGAGAGAGAGAGGCTCCAGGAGAGCTACAGAGAGAGAGAGAGAGAGAGAGGGAGGGAGAGAGAGAGAGAAAGAGCAAAGGAGAGGGAAGAGAGAGAGAGAGAGAGAGAGAGAGAGAGAGAGAGAAATTGTGTATGTGTGCAAGGGCATCTGGGGGAGTGGCACAGGTCAGTTCTGGGCAGGTCAATTCTTTGGTACTACTCAAACATACTGTCACAAAAGGAATACATTGTCATTTGCAACTGTGGGCCATTTTTTTTATTGGTGCCCGAGACATTTGTATGGCCCAGTCCGACCCCGGTTCTGGGGCAATATGGAAGAATCATGGAGCCACAATGGAGACAATGTGAAGGTGTCAAAAGACACGTCCGAGGATAATGTGATGTTCTTATGTAGCCGAGGGCACGCTCTTATTCTGTGCATAGTTTATTGTAATGTTCATAGACCAGTTGAGTGCATTATATTTAGTTGAAGCGCCACGCAAGGTCCACTTTAGAATGGGAAGCTCGGATGGAATATGATTGACTCATCAAATTGAAGGAAAGAGCAGTTAAGGAGGGAGAAAGGTTGGTGAAGGCACTCACCGAGCCGGGAGCCTCTTGGAACACACCAAGTACCTTACCATTCCAATAAAGAGGTATTTCTTCACCCAGAGTCCTGCTTCATCTTAACAGATGTGCCTTGCTGTCTGAACAAAATGTGAAAGAGAGTGGAGGGAATCTCACTTTGTGATGTGAAAGGGGGCACGAAAAGAAATGGTGCCAGAAACTATACACCCTAGCTTCAGCTATCACGATTCATCATGACATTGTTAATCATCTGTATCTTCAATTCAAGGTGCACCATAACAAAAGAAGCACAAACAACAAAAAGAAAAAACTTAATTACATTAAAAAACGCACATTTCTAACACAAAATTAGCATCTGACTAATGAATTCATTAATGTCATAAATATGAAAATATTATCACAAAATTATTGTTGTGAATTTAAGAACATGTTTTTCTTATGCAAAAATACATTTAATTCTTCCTAATGAAACCTGAACTTACAAGTTCACATTTTCACCACCATTTCTGTTCAAATATTGCTCACCATGTTATAATCCATAAGTGATCAGTTCCTTGATTCATTGATTCAGTCTTCATAATAGTTCTGTAATGATAAATATGTCTTAGCCCTCATTGTGTCCCTTTGATTATTCATAACAACGCTCTTAATGACAATAACCATATTTCGTACCTTCATGTTAAGGTTTGATTCGTGGTATATTTTTCTTAACCACGATTTTCAAAATATATATTTCATTCTGTAAATAGCACACTGTAATCAGAAATCTATTTCTATCCCAGATATTTTTGCTACATTAACTATTTGTCCCTGAATACATAACATTGAGATACAATTACCTTTTTTATATGAGGACTTGCCTGGAATTACCTGGGAATAGAAACTAATCGGGTGGTGAAAATGGGGCCTTGTAAGTTCAGGGTTCATTAGGAAGAAATTAATTAAATGGATTTTTGCTAGATTAGAAATAAAGTATGCCCTGAAGAAGTCTACTAGATGAAACCAAATGGTCAAGTGGTGTCTAAGCGAAACACTTGTCGGGCAAAGTTCAATGTGGTGAAAGTGAATGGCGAAGTTCAATGTGGTGAAATTGAATTTAGAACATAATGTGTAACAATTAAAGGCACAGTTCAATGTGGTGAAATTGAATTTAGAACATAATGTGTAACCATTAAAGCTTGGTTAACACATAGAGGCGCACAGGGTGTGTGGTGATTATTTAAATTATACAATGAGAGGTCTTGACAGGTGAAGCCTCGCCAATCCAGTGCAGCCATTGGTTATACTTATTAAAATAAGAAAAAGCGCTACGAGGATAAGGCAAAGGAACCAGTGTTGTTTTGTATTAAGAAAAGGAACAGAATAGCCCAGGTGCTAAGTACAGACTAGACTATGTGGTGCTGTTGAAACTGGCATGGTCATATTTTGGGAGCAATGTAAAAGTGGGATAGTACTGTTCTGTGCAAAGTGTGAAAATGGCATAGAAATGGTCTGGGACTTTGTACAACCTTGATGAAAGGATTGCAATGCGCTAAACTAGGGCAATGCTGGCATGATTCTGTTGAAAATAGTAAAATAATGTTCTGTTGAAATGAAGAGTCTAGCATGGCAATGCTCGTAACTTGACTGCATGTGATTTCATTGGTCAGCCAGAAACTAGCCTGTAATTGGGAAACTGGAATGGCATGACAGACGGATGTTTTCAGCTAAAGTCTGGCATGCATGAGAATACCATGGAATATTAGAACACCACAACCAACAGGCAGGCGACTTTAGCATCCATCTATTAGTACACCCTGGACTATTTAAGCAACACTCAATTTTACTTTGGAAATGACCGGTAGTGTGTTGAGAGCCCCTTTCCAATGGATCCAAGGTGGTAGTCGCAGACTGTGTCTGGCCCTACTTCAATTGTGTCTCAAATATTTGATATCTTCTGTGTTTCAAGTGTTTTTTTTTTAGTACTATGGCAGGCATGTCATCTGAAGAATTGGCCTATGGCATGTGTTCTCTTCAGAACTGCCTGTGACATTGGGATTCCCGTCTAATTCCTTTTATTTTTTGAAGTGGCAATATGCCACTCTAAACTACACTGGTGGGCTCATGCTAGCTCGCACTCTCCTGTCTGGGGCAGCTCTTTAAGCCCCGCCTGCTTGAAGGGTCACCAGACACCAATGTGATTATGACCCCTAAGGCTTCGCTTAAAACCTCTCCTGATCACCATGATATAGATCACGGTTGTCCAACTCCAGGCCACGAGGGCCGGAAACCTGACAGGTTTTCAGGATGTCCCTCATTAATATTAATGAGCAGAAATGTGCATACATTTAGATTCTTTATATGCAAATTTATCTCATGAATATTAAGGAGAGGTATCCTGAAAATCCGACATGAATCCAGCCCATGAGGCCTGGAGTTGGACAACCCTGATATAGATTATTTTATGAACTCTTACTGCTCCCCCCCAACCCTTTGTAGTAATAAGCAAGGATGCTCTGGCCTTCTGTGGCACAGTAACGGGTGTCAGGGATGTCTTATGTAAATTACAGGTAAATATTTCTGCAAACTACACAATGTGTTAACCAAACATGAAATCTGTAAGCTCCACGAAGTATGTAATCACTGTATCTAACGCGTTTAATTTATGTAAGTAATGTCTGGAACAAATATCTCTGGAAGCCTCTACTCCAACCAACCTGATTAAGCAATAAGCGCCCAGACGCCCCGGGCTTGGCGCGCTATACAAATGTCAAAATAAATACTTCTGTAAGAAACTGCAATGTGCGAATAGGAGCCAGAGAGAGAGTAGAGAATGGATGTGCTGTAGCCGGGCTCCCACAGCATTCAGTTTGCATTCAGTTTGCATGTAGTTTGCAGGCAGAAGCAAAACCATAAAGCTCCTTGAAGTACTCATTCGATCCCCTGTGAAAACGGTGGCCCATGTTATTGAAATGTGCCGTGGAGACAGGCATAACCAGTACACATTTCATGAATTAAGAATTAACTAATGCCATTCTTTCACCAAGTAAATGTGAAAAATATCCATTGTTATTAAGTATTAGCCACTACAAATGACTTGAATGTGGGAGGATAGCTCAGGGGCAACGTGCTCGCCTACGACAAGGAGCACCACAGGTTTGATCCCCGGGTCCGCGCTTAGAAACCTGTGGGTATTAAGCGCGTTATAAATAACCTATCATGTCATAATTCCAAATGAATAGAAGTAGGTGCAAATGTAACCCTCCTCCTTAAAAAAACAGTCCACCTTTGGATGAAACATTTGCACACTTTTTTCTTTAAATCTAAAAAAAAATCATTAAAAAGAACACAACGAGAAAATGCTCCATTAGAACAAAGCATCAGCACTTCTGTGCTTATGTGTGCCGTGTTCCTCCTCCTAGCAAATTGGGGTCGCAGAGAAATCGACTCAACAGGTTCATCGGGTGTTATGTTTTGTTATGTTGATTTATACTGTGTACCGCTACCACCCATGGGCAGTCTCCAGGTGAACAGTTTACCTTATGGTTCTCAGATCTGATCATGTGTGTTGACATCTCTTTTGGTGTCTAGTGCGAGTGAAGAGGGCCAGACCTACATTAAATCCCCTCCTCCTGTGGTTGGGTGTGGGGTCATTCAGATATCAATCCTCCTCCTGCACAGGCAGGTGCAGAGCTAGGGGCTGGAGGACGCACAGCTCCAGGCTAACAGGTGTCTCTGCAGGTGCAGAAACCACTGTAGCAAGCGAGTTTCCTGTTCAGGCAGGAACAGGCCCACGCAGTCTCTGCAGTCCCAGAAACCAGACTGACTTGGGTTTCCTCCTGTACGGTTTCCAATTCCAAATGTGTTAGATTATATAAAGTTCAAGAGCAGGAATAAGCCCTGGGACTTGCAGCTTTTTACCAGGAGAAAGTCTCTGAGGATTCCATAGACCACTTGGATTTGGCCCAAGGATTCCGAGCTCATAGAGCCAGTTCTGGCAATCACGCCAGGCACTTAAAGTCACTCAGAAGAGATGAGGGTACAGGCATGCGGGCAGACTCCGAGCAAGCGAAGCCGTTCACTGATCCTGGCAAGAGTTGTAGTGGATGTTGATGGCCAAGCTCTCTTAGTGAAGTTTCTTTCTCGGTAGTTCGAAAAAAGCAGTTATCGGGTTGCTTGTGGTGCATCAAGGTAGCATCGAAAGAGTTATACATTTTGTGAGTCCCTACTTGCCACTAAATAGCTCATTTTGGGAACCGGATTGTCCATTATCGACCAATCTGCGAGCTGGATCAACCCACTTTTGCAGCAGCGTGGCAAAGGTAAACTTACCTTGATATCAAAGCTCTATCAATATTCACATTTATGTATATGGGGCTTCACTGGCCAGGCACCAAACAAATACCTTTGCTATCCCCCAGTGGGTTGGGGTAGACCGGCCTCCCAATTTCTTGGAGAAAAACATGTGATGGCCTTGACTAAGTTACCAAACTATAGTGACCTCAGAGAGTTTAACATGTAAGCACCACATTTCATCCCCGTTCAGATAGCACAGTGAGCTAAGCGCTTGCCCCTAATATTTGTGTGCAGCTTGCTGTGGCAGGTTTGAATCCCGGCAGGGTGAACTCAGCCTTTCATCCTCCCGAGGTCGATAAAGTATGTACCACTCTGAGACCTTTGGGTGTGTAGCGCTGATTAAAGAGATACATTACCCTTATTAGATCACTTGCATTAGTGTGGCGATGCTAGTGGGTGGCCAAGGGTAACAACCCTGGTAACGCCACAATAAAAAAAACTTGGCTGATGCTGGAAAATTCGTTTTTAGTGGTAAGCCACAGGCAGCCTCTCAGTCGGGTTAGGTTTGTTATAGATGAAGTTATAGTTTTATGATACAGGGCAGCCTGAAATACTCATGTAAAAGCCTTCCAATCATGTTCTTATTAAAGGCTAGTTGTAACCTCACCACTGACCTCTGATCCCAAAATGACATCGCTACAGTAACTGTAATCAGTTATCACAGTCTAGTCGACATCACAAGGCCCGCTGCTTGGGCCAGAGCAGAGCAGAATCCCAGCTGTCACTGAGGACCTTAATGAAAGCATAACTACTAGCTTTTCAGATTCCTTTCTTCTACAATAACTTTCAGTGACACTTTACAACAAAAACAAAAGGCTACCTGTACTCCCAACAATCCTTCAGGTAAACAATATAGTCACATGCCCAAAAATATGCAAAGAAATGGACGGCCCAATGAACGGCCCCAAATCCTTTTTTTGCATGTGACTCTTTACAGCCATTCATTGATAAGGGGCTGTTTATGGTAGTATCTGTATTCTGTGCACTGATGGAGTTTAACGCTGGAGAGAAGAGATATGATCTAGGAGAGATCCTATCACTGCTACGAGAAAATCAAACAATTGGCTGTCCATGCAAGAAAAAATACAGTTAAAAGTGGCCTCTCTCACCTACAAATGCCTAAATAATGCGGCGCCCCCCTACCTTACAGAGAGAATTGCCTCTCAGTCCCAAGATTTAAACTTTCAAGAGTCGGAGGACTTAGCTTCCCAGTTAAGGCAGCTCAACTGTGGAACTCCTTACCTCTTCCCCTGCGAAAAGAGCAATCGTACCTACAATTCCGACAGAACCTTATTAACTGGCTAAAAACCCAGTCCACCAATTCTGGCGTGTAACTAAACATACACCTACTCAACAATGGGCCACTAACTGTATATAGTACTTGTTCTGTACCCGACCTGATCCCCCCCTCCCACTAGGATCTGCACACCTTCATTAGGCTAATGGACATACGTCAATGTATTTCTGTAATAATATCACCTTATTGCATACAGTATTATCCTGCACTCTGACTAGGCTACAACATATCACTTGGAATGCATACCCTGCATTATGTAAACTTATATTTGTAAATACACTCGCTGTATTATGGAAATTCATCTATGTAAATATACTGTGTACTTTTGTAACCAAATAAGTTGTTTTGCTGTAAACTTATCCATGTAAATGTACTTTTTATAAGCAAGCAAGCTGTCTTATGCAAATGCGCCCTGATACTCTTGGGTCTGGCGCGCAATACAAGTAATAAACTAAACTAAAATCTAAATATGTTTTAAAGCACAAAATAGTTTTTAGATGCATTTTATTAAACTGCTTAAGCTATATTTCTGCAGCACAATGTAAGGTCTCCATTAGTAACGTCATCCAAACATATGTTACAACGACTTTATGGATAAACAGCTGGAATATCTCTTGCATTAGATTAAACAAAAGGACAGGTATTAAATTGGATACAAAGTGTGGCTATGTATTATAAGGAATAAAATACCCACTATTGTGTGTAACAAGGATATGGCAAGTCACATTGGCATTCTGTGGCCCTATAAAGCAACTCCGCTTTGAGGCTCAATTCTCTACTTGGGCACAAAGCTCCTTAGTGAATGGCAATATCCTTATAAGATACTTGTTATACATATATACAAGCATGCTAACCATTGCTGCTTTCAGTTTATAGCACAGGGAGAAGCATGTGCTCTTGGAAGGTGCTATCCATTCCCTGATGTGGGCGGAATGCCACGTGTGAGTGCAGAAGGGCAGCCGGTGCACTTCACACAGGTTTAAAGCACACTTGGAAAGATTCCAATTACACACATTTTAATTATTGTGCAAGTAGAAATGCTTACACTAGTTTTAAATTCTGTGACAGACAGGAAACACGATACGCATCTATGTTCCTGCTCCAGCTAATGACAAAAAAATTGGTAATGCCAGAAGGTAAACTACAATCAGATCTGTGAGTCTCCTTCAAGATGATACCGTGACATGCAAAGCATATCTCAGTATTGCTCAAATAATCCATGATTCTCAGCAATATCAAGGTGTTATTTAAATGTTTTAGGAAGCTATCATGTGAACTGCTCAACTACATCACGATACACTCAACTATGCCAGTGTTCAAGTCAATATGCCAGCCTCTCGGTGAAGATATTGCCATGCCAATTTCCACATTGCCACGTCAGTTTCAAACTGCTCCAATTTGACAAATGGTGGTTATTTTTCAACGATCAGGTCGTTTATAATCTTTGCGTAGAAAAAAGTTGCACAAAATTGTATGCATGATTTTGATGGTTTTGTATGGTGGAGCGGGGGCACGAATTAGAATGACCGGTTAGTTGCCCTTATCCGCTCAGCCAAGCAAAACCTACAATATATCAGCCAGCATCTGATTTGATGCTTGCAGAGACGCTATGGATTCTCATAAAACCTGCCAGCTTTTTGCACTTGCTCAAGGCTGACAGATTGCAAAGGAAACAATCAAAATTGCACTGAGGAGACGTGGATGAGCACGTGGAGGCGGTACCTTCAATACAATTAGAGTGGACTTGAAATTGAGCTCCATGCAGTGGTGTCAACTTCAACAATGTCAACTTGGCTAAGAAAGCAATGGCAATTTCTAAATTGCATCCGGACAACTCTCATGCGCGTTTCAGCAGTGTCTTGCTGGTTTTGCCCATGCCAGATTCAAATTATACCTAGAGGGTGCGCATTCGGGTGTCAACACGGTAAGGCCTTTGTTGAAACGTGCATGCTACAGTCAACATCGCCTCCAAACGTGTACCAGCACATTGCTTCTAAATTGTCAAGCCAGGTTCAAGAATGCCATGACCGGGTCTCCACGTTTAAGCAAACTATGATGCCACGTTTCCACACTGGACTCAGAAACTGACAATGTGAGTTTCACATTGGCACCCACAAATGACTATGCCAACTTGCTCCAAAACTGCTCCATGCCACTGATGCAAAAACATGCCACTTCCATATTGCTACGAGTATTGCCCAATGCCACTTCACATTTCACCCCAGAATTGTCATACGGCATTTTATATGATGCCCAGGATTGCCTCATTGTTCCATTCTAATTGCCATTGGCCCAGGATTGATATGACATGATAGTTTATTTATATAGCGCCTACACACAATGGACCTCATTACGAGTATGGAGGTAGCCATGCTGCTAAAAGCGACAAGTCTACCCCATACCGGGTACCAGGTCTGGGTCCCGCAAAAGGGGACTTACCAGGCCATTCTGACCTTGTAGGGTTCGGTAATTCCCTTTCACAGGACCCAGATCCGGTACATCCCCATTCCCATTTGAGCCCACATAGGGCTCAATGGGAATGGGGAGGATGCTAACAATGGGCCTGTTAATGACGGGCCCGTTGTTAGCATCCTGGACTGCTAGCGGGACCCGCTAAGGATGCCTGGTCTGACCAGGCGTTCCTTAGCGGGACCCACAGCAGTCCGCGTAATAGGGCGGCCCATAATGAACGATGCAGGCACCTTACCGGCACCCTTCATTACGCGGCCGCCAGAGTCCTAATGAGGCCCAATGTGTTTCAAAGCACTTCAAGGCAAGGGAGGGAACGAGGGAAAATACAATGACATTCTTACAGGCCAAGAACAGTAAGGATGTGAAAGTAACTATCGTACTCGGCCTGACGACATTTCTGGTAGAGCCAGAGAAAACAAAAGGTGATGGAGAGGGGTGCAGAAAGGGAGGGGAGGAACAAAACAAGCGACTATCATACTAGGCCTGACGACATTTCATATAGTGCTGGAGAGGGTGGGGGGGGGGAAGTAAGGGGAAGGGGGAGCGACAGACATGGTTGCTATCATACTAGGTCCAGGGACAATTCTGATATAGTAAGTGCATAGAAGAAAGTAAAGGGAGGAGACAGGAAAAGGGAGAAAGGGAGAGGAAGAGAGAACATAGAGTAAGTAGTCAGTGGAGAAGCAAGAGGGGATAGCGTATACAATTCCAGACGTCACTGGTAACACATAATGTTGCAAGCCTAGATACAAGATGAAGATGGGAACAGCATGATTCAGGGCCACCATGAGAAAGGGTGACGCACTGTGAATCAATGAAGTCCATCAAAGCAAAATCCAGCATTGGTCACAAGACGGTGATGGTGAAACCAGATTGTATCAGGACAGACTCCTGCAGAAGTAGGCTGGAGAAGGCGAGGGGGAGCAGGGTAGAAGAATCAAGCAAAACAGGCAACACCTGTGTGTGAGAAGGGGGGGCACAAGGGAACATCACAGGGGGACCAGAGGGCTGGGGATGGCCTCTGGGTACAAAGGGGGGGAACACACGTTGGTGCATGCTTATCTGCTGTCTGATCAGGGGTCAGGCCCTGGATCCTTCTGGACTGAACAGGTCCAAACAGGAATTGCCCTTTTCTTTGCTTGCCCTTCGCTTCGGACGCCCGGGCGAGAGACGCCCTTGATCTGAGAGTTAAGAGCAGGAAGGAAGTGGCAGGGCTATGAAGGTGGGTGTTGCTTAGGCCAGCTTACCTAGATCCACTTGCACCTGCTCCCCATCTGCAAAGGAAAAGAGGCTGGAGGGCTCCTTAAGCAGGGAAAAAGAGTGGCAACCAGGAAGGCACCAGGTGGCCGGTGCTTAGGCCAAGTGACCTTGATCCACTTGCACCTGCTCCCAATCTGCAAAGGAAAAAAGGCTGTAGGGCTCCTTAAGTAGGGGAAAAGAGTGGCTGCCAGGAAAGCACCAGGTGGGTGGGGCTTGCTAAGTGGGAAAAAAGCAGCAACCGGGAAGGCATCAGGTGGGCGGGGCACCTGCTCCCTTATGCCAGACACATAGATCGGCCCTATGCCACTTATTAGTTACCCCATCATTGCGCAATGCCACTTAATTCCCATGGTCACAGAAAATCATGCAAAAAGTGTACACACACCAGCCACCACATGCAGCAACACATCCTTGCCCACACGTGTGATATGTGTCCCTCTCTCTGGCACAGCTTCCCTGTGCAAGCCCTCAAGGTGTTGGTGGATCACGTGGTGTTCAGTGAGACAGAGTCACCGAACACTGTATCTTGCCCTTCATGCCTCCCTGTTTATGCTTGTGCATGAGCCTGGGGTGAAGGGAAAAAGGCCACCAACATGGTTGGCTGGCAGTCCCGTGGTCCCTGACCTCCTATGCTATGCTGCCCACGCATCAGTCAGGGCAGCACTGCAGTGTGCCCCTCGCCCATGCTGTGTAAGGTGCTTGATGCCAGAGAGTCTCATACCTTTGCACTAGCACTTCATCTACATGCTTGGGCATTCTTTGCAAATGAAAAGGCAGAACAATGTTTTTGAGTTTTCATCATGAAATGAGTGTGCGTCAAATCTGCACATTCTGTCTGACGCCACTTAAGCTGCACGCGTCAGAACCTGCAAGATTCCAGGCCGGTTCGCAATAATGGGGACCGACTCGGCCCCATTTGGAAAGTACGCCAAGTGTTCAACTGGCTAGCACACTTCGAAATGTGAGTGTGATTTGATATCTAAAATCTGACACGAGACACAAGTCTGGATCCCCACCAGAATGACCTCCGCGGCATTGGGCTATCAGGAATTCCGTATGGGTGGTAGACCGGGTCAGCCCCCATCTCAGAGAGGAGACTTATTTTGCCTTGGGTCGTTTTCCACTTCTTGAGCCGGGATAGGTTCTGCAGGCCCCAGTCCAAAGATGTCTCTCACTCCACAGGAAATGTTGTGTTGGCCTCTCACCTGCCCGTGTTATATATCTCTCACTCTCTGGCCTCAGTGCCAGGGCTGGTGATCGCTGTTGCTGGCAAGGTTGTGTGAGTTTGGCGGGTCGACTGAAGGGATGAGACCGGCCCCACTCTGGTAAATAGTTGTGCTGCCATCCTGGCCTTCTTCAATAGCAGGCATCACCATATGGTACAACATTATGCATGCCACTGTCACAATCCATCCCCATGTTGTGTCTCCACATGCCCCCAATCACCTGGCTCATCACTAGCAACCTTTTCAAGGTATCCATGTAAAGGCACTCTGATATGGGAGACACCCTCTGCTGCCTGCCTATTCTTAGTACATTTTTTCAACAAATACAAAAATGCAAATACAAATATGACGTCTTGCCCCATGGCAATCCTGGACTGAAGACCTGTCTATGCAAGAACAGTGATCTATCCCTTTATTTTGGACGACAACCCCCAAAAGCACCAGTGAGCATAGTCAATGGTGTAGGATTATGGGACTCATACCCCAAAACATCTGCCAAACTACAGATTGCAGACCATTGGCCTAGAGTTTGGTGTGGCAGTGATGTTACTCTGTAGTCCTTCACCACGGCCAGCTAAGGTTGCTTTGGGCCATTCCCATGGAATGCTATGTTACTGTGTAGTATTTTGCAGCATACCCCTTCCCTGACAGTGGACCCATGCTTGTCCATTCAATTAGATTGCTGTGTCACTTTGTAGAGGAGGTCCCAAATAAAGCCTGCACTCCAGTCGCCCATTTTGAAGTACCGGGAACGGTCACATCAAAATATGTGACGTATGATGAGCAAATAAACCAGCAGGGAGCCGCAGTAGGGCTCTGCCCTGTAACTATCAGAAGAGCAACGCCTATTGAAGTACCGATACCCAGAAAACCATGGACAGTAAGGTATCCATTAAGAAAACCCTACCAGCAAATTAGATGAAATGAAGAGTTCCTAAGTACAGTCCCGAAAGAAACCAAAAGAGTCTTAATGGAAGATGAATGGTCATGTCACGAGGACCCGGACCGACTCACAGATAGAAGAAATGATGACCCGAGAATGACACAAAAAGACGAAAAGCCATGAGAAAAGAGATTGTGAACTTAAAGTGAAAGAATGCTATTAAAAACGTAAGAGAGTTAAGCTGAGCTAAATAAGAATCAAATACACAAATTGAGAGAAACTAGACAAATTCACGGTGCGGGAAACACGTGACCAGCCGAGCGAGAAGAAGCACGGGTTCACACCTACTCTTGGCATACGCCCAGGCAGAGATATCAGAAATTTTCCAGACAGAAGATGCAGTTTCGGGGCCAACCACAGTGAAATAATTGACACATAGTTGTTGAAGTCATGATTGATTGTAACCTAAATTGGAGAAAGGCTGAGCAACTAGGGGGCACCCCACACCTGGCCGACTGTTCTGCGTGCTGCTAAACGAAGTGGAAGAATATGCATGGGGTTGGTGCCAACCCAATAACAATGGACCAAATAATTGAGGGTCCTACAGTTAGTGGAACCAATGGGACATCATACTTTTAGTGACGTCTACAGTACTCATTTTTGAAGCAAGGGCTTAGACGCCCACCTGACAGTGTTTATCCAATACCCTCACTCCGTTACCATATACAGATATAGTACCTATATTAAAGTTACCTTTTCCTAACCAATAGAATTGCATATTGAGTGTTATACGTCAATTATGACGAGTTTTGAGTATAAATGTTACAACTTGTATGAAGTTCGTTGGAGTTGAAGCGAGAAGGACAATCGCATCACTGCTGATTTCCATGGCTCCCCGTTTTTTGTTTTGAGTTGTCCTTATTGATTGCTGTTGGAGTAATAAATCTGCACCCGCATCCATCTCAAGGATGCAGCTATCTCGTCTTAAAGTACTTCGGAGCAAACCTCAGCTCTATGGGCCGACGGGGGTCTCTGGAGTACAACTTCATACATCACACTGCTTCCGGCACAGTAGGCTTAAGCTGTTGGAGCCCTTTCCATAGATTGGGCTGCCGTAGGAAAGTCATGATGCCTGCTGCACCTAGAGTGTCCCTTTCTATTCCTACAACTCTTAGCATATTGCACACATGCAATAACATGAAGACACATGCTACATTTAACAAGAACATAGCAGCCTTACTTATCGGTAAATCAGTTCCATCCTTCTATGCTAGATCTCCTGGTGGCACTGATATCCGAGAGAGCTAACTAGATTTGTGATCAACACATAGTCAGATGCTAGACTGGTACAATTCTAGAAGACAGCATCAAGCAGCGTGCCACTTTATTTTGTGCCCTTGTGTCAGCACTAGGAGGGTGGTGCAATGCGTCTTTGCTTCAATGGCCTAACATAGAGTGGGCAGAGGCAGCCACCTAATTCCTCCTCCACCTACACCTTTCCCCAGCTCAACTTTCCTTCCAAGAGCCTCATCAAGGTTAAATATGCTGACAGAAGGTGAAGAACACCTTGTTATCCCACAATGTGCCTGGCATTCCCATGGACTCCAGAGTATGGTGCATCTTTTGGTGTTACCATGGAGTCCTTGACAGATGTGCCACCATGCACAAGGAGAATGATGGAGTAGTTATTCCTCTGAATACCAGTTTCTTTCAGTCTTATCTTTAGCAGTACTTGTTCCTCATGATGCCACATGCCGGTACATCTTCTCCCACTGCTGATCCTCACTCGAAAAGTGACACAATCCTTTCACTTTGGAGATGATACACCCTATACCATCGGTACTCTTATGTTATGTGATGCTATTGTCACATCAATGACATTTGTGATGTCTTCTTTGATGTCCTGGGTATTAGTCTTAACAGTGCACAGTGGTGGCGCAAGTTATGTTTGCTTAGTTTACCATGACTGGTGAATTTCTGGGGGGTTTCGGTTTTACTAGTAACCATAATGCCCCTTTAACAATGTATTTTCACTGAATTTCATTGGCTTTTATTAGTGCAACTTAAGCATACCATCCCTTTAACAAAGGTTTTTCTGTGTTTCATAGGTTTTTATGAGTGAAATGGTGTCATTATGTTACATCATTCTATATAAGTTATTAATATTTCCTCTTTTAACATATATGGAAGAACTGTACACCTCCTTTAAGAAACATATATTTTTCAGTGCATACTGATGTGTGTCATTATCATCAGCGCTTGTTGTGGATGCAAGTCATGGTTGAATTGCCTAGAGCATGAAGCTCAACCATGACCTCAGCCCCACCAAACCACACCTGTTATCCACCGCACCTACCTGGCATCCTAGTTCAGTGTCCACTATACCCTCATAATGTGACCAATGGCCAGTGCTCATGGATTGCAGCCGTGGCCAGTCTCCACAATCCATCGGGCATGGGCTTCGGCCATGCTGCATTCCCCAGTAGGCAAATCAGAGCAGACATTTGTCCTTTCCAAGGACACTATTTTTTGTACTTACTTTTTGACACTTATAAAAAAGTAAAACACAAGACAGATTTGCAAAAGCATGCTTTTAGATCCTTGCTGGATGCTGTTTGCACAAGTTTGCTGCAATCCCATCCAGCACTTCGGGCTGCAGCCAGAAGCAGATTTTTTTTCCCCATTTAAACCTAGGGATTCGGCCATGCCGCATGCCCCAATAAGCAAATCAGGGTAGGCATTCTTCTTTGCTGAGGGCAAGACCCACTGTCCATGCACCAAAGTTATATCACTATTTTCTGTACTTACATTTTGACACTTTGGAAAAATAAAACAGAGACAGATTTTCAAAAGCATGCTTTCAGGTCCTTGCTGATGCTCCTCGTGCATGTTTGTTGTAATCCATTCCAGCGCTTCAGGTTGTAGCCGCAAGCAGAATATTTTTTCCCATTCAAACCTAGGGCTTTGGCCAGGCTCCATGCCGCAATAAGCAAATCAGACTACACATTTGTCCTTGCTCAGAGCCAAGCCCATTGCCCAGGCACCAAAGTTATATCACAATTTTTTGTACTTACATTTTGACACTATAGAAAAAATAAAACACAGGACAGATTTGCAAAACCATGTTTTGAGATCCTTGCTGATACTCTGCGCGAATGTTTGCTGCAATCCTGTCCAGCACTTCGCGCTGTAGCCACGAGCAGAATGTATTTTGCCATTCAAACCTATCCTGATTTCTAAACACTTTACCACATAGCCAGTCCATTGTGGTCATGCCCAGTTCAAGCCCATTACTGGTCCCTTGTGGTCATAGCCAGTAGCCAGACTGTCCACATCATGGCCCCGGATAATCTGGACACCGCCCATGGCCACAGGATGTACCTCAGTCACCAAAGTCATATTACTATTTTTTGTACCCACATTATGACACTTCAAAAAATAAAAAACAGACACATTTGCAAAACCATGCTTGGGGTCCTTGCCAATGCTCCTTGCACGAGTTCGCTACAAATCCTTCCATGTTTTATTTTTTTAATGTGTCAAAATGTACATATAAAATATCAACATATAATTTAGCCCCCACTTGACACAATTCATTCAGACTTGCACAAACATTCAAGGCTGGGGCTATAATCTTTCTGAAAACATTTGTGCAGATTCATCAAACAGCAACAAAGTTATAAGCCATGTAAACATTTTGAGAGCCCACCTTTAGTCTAAAATAATATTGCATATTTTCATGCAGCTTCAGTAAGTGGTGCCAACGTTATAAGCCATCCAAAAACTGCTTTTCACCAACTTTGTAATGCAGAAATATGCATGGATGTCCCCGAACATCTCATATGTTTGCGAACATCACAGGAATTTCCTTGATGTTCGCAGACTTTGTAAAAGAAAAAACACCCTATTTTGGACTTTTTATGGCCATAAAATCACCTCCCCAGAGATTGTTTAATTAGTGTGACAAGTGCAATATTGTGTTTTTTAATCTGCTTTAACCGCGATGTCCGCAGACTACGGGCGTAGTTCACAAATCCAACATGGTGTCCGTTTCAAATGTTTTGAGGCACCTCACATTTTTAATTGACCAATCAGCAGACATGTATGATGTCTGCGAATGTCATGCTGCTCTCTGATTGGTCGAGAGGCATCCGCGGACTCCGAATCAGGAAATGAGTCCACAGAACAGACCAGGATATCACTTACATTTGGCCATTTAAAAAAAATCCACTGGATGGATTTACAACAAATTTGCAGAGGCAAACTTTTGGGAGCAATCCACAGATCGTCACGCATGTTTGGTGCAAATCCGTCCAGCGGTTTGGGCTGTAGGTCCGAGCAAATGTTTTTTTCCATTGTGTCTATCAGGATCGGAAAAATGTTGGGTTCCTCCCTATAACTTTGCCTCCCACTGACGAAAACGCATCAAACTTTTACTTTTCAAAATTATCCCAAGATGTCCATATACTTTGCAAATTTTGGTGACAATTCATCAAATGGCACCAAACTTATAAGCCACCCAAAAAGTGCTCTTCTATGAGTTGAGCAACTTAACCATAACTACAGGGCTGCTACCACACGCCCTGTAATATATATATGTAACAACTACCAGTCACTCTACTTGTCACACCATCTAATTCATCATAACAGCAACTTTGTGGTCTTAGATTCGTCTTTCATCCCTAGACTCTTGGGGCGGTAGGGCCGTCTCAGCTGGTAACGTCTCTCACCTAGACAATACTGGCGAGGGCAGGAATTGTAGTTGGTACTTGCATACTCATTTGAGATGGGGCAATGGCTACTACCGGCATATTTATCTGCCCCATTACATTATGTTATGGACTACCTGTCCTTGTGCTCACTGTCACATTTGATCCTGGACCTACTGCACTTAGTGATGCACACCTGGTTAAGCGCACTTGCAGTGGCTTGCCTTTCATGTACGTTTCTGTAAGTAGTGGATCTACATGGCTTACTGTACATGCTGACTCGGGCCCCTGGGACACTGTGCCCAGCATGGCCACTTGCATCTCCCCTATCTTTACTAGCTGCTTTACTGTTGTTTTTCCCCTGACTGCACGACAAATCTGTCCATGACAAAACAAAACCTGTACCCTAAAATGTAACCCAGGGCTGCCTATTGTGGACGATGTCATCAGCCTTGCCTCACAGGAGTCATATACAGGCCTTCTTATCTGCACCTATCGCCATAGTGTCTATCCACCTGGGATCTTCACCAACAGGAATGTGGTCACAAACATCTACAATAATGGAATACTCATGGCCCGAAGCAACAACAATAACCTTCTAGCCTTCAGTCTCCTCACCCTCTCCCTTTTCCCTAGCCTTGCTTCTATTCCCCCTGCTGTGGCTTGGTTAGTTTGGCGTCCCAGTCCGAAGCCTCAGCTTCCCTTTTGTAACAGCGGATAGCCCAGCCCATCCTACCCCCCCGGCACACACTGTTCCCACCTTCCCACCTCCCCACCACCTCAAAGCAAAGTGTTCATGACTCAGATATGTCAAAACACCAGTACCCTAAAAGCCAGTTCTGATAACAATTATGCATGCAGCATCCATGACCTGCAACACTGACGCCTTGTTACCAGACTGCTTAAAACACCTGGGGAATAACAGGTCCAAAAAAGTGATCAGGGAAGTGCCTCTTATTCCCACTACTTTCACCACGACTTCTCGGACTGCTTCTGTGCTTACAGTCTCTTTTGAGAGATTAACATGAAAATACAACAGCTACCTCACGATCCAAAAATCCAAATCTACAGGCTAACTGGTAAAGTCCCCACTGAGCAGGTCTTCCCCTGCCCTGCCATCACCATAGAAAACAACCACAACTACTTAACTCCTGTGCTAGCAAGAGTGTGCAATGGCACATCCCATGCAACATTTGACCCCAAGAGCAAAAGAACTACCTTTGGTCAAGAAACCATCAGATGATCCCACTATTTTAACAAACTGTCACCCCATCACCACATTAAATGGCAAAATCCTAAAGAAAATGGCCAACCCCATGTTCGGAATGACCTGCTCCATGACCATCCATGCTTACATGGAAGCATGAATGCTTGTTATCATAACTTGCATTTAAGGTACTGATTTTGAAGTATGTCTGAGTCTTGAACAATTTGTTTTTTGGGAGAGGCTAGGGGAACAGGAGTAAGGGGGAAAGTTAGAAGAGAGTCTGTTAGATTCCATATTTAGGGCAGCTGGAAGCACTGACTCTGCCCTAGTCTTCACGAGAGACAAGCTTCTCCAATTCCCATCATGTGAATCCTCCTTCATCTGAACATGTCCTTAACCTTTGACACTATTGACATGCCACCCTGCTTGACCACCTCGAAAATTCGTTTGGCATCAAAGACAATGCCCTTGGGTGGATCTCATCCTTCGTCCAGACTAGAAGTAAACAGACCAGATCAGGCCATTTCCTCTCTGAGCCTACATTTCACAAATGTGGCCTGTACCAAGTCTCCACACTGTCCACTGGACTCACAAATTGCCTTCAACGTGGGCCTGGCAATGCTTCCCAGGTGTTCACCTCGATTGCATCTGGCCTCTCCTGTGTCCCAAATTGGATATCTACCAATAATAACATTTTCTGTAATGCAGCTAAAACAGGAATCATTCACATGGCTCTGATGTCCCAGCCACTCTGCCTTTTGTCTGGCCCCTTTGTATGGACTTTCTGACCGTGGTCCATGTAGCTGAGATCCTGGGGGCTATTCTTGATGGCTCTCTTTCCTTTGCTCTGCAGGTCCTAGAAATGTCGGAGAAGGAAACGTGATTCTCCCTTGCCTGAATTTTACCTGCAAGTTAGAAGTAACAATGGCCCATGTCTACTCTAAGATTGGTTACTGCAACACTCTTTGCCCCAGTCTCCCTAATGCTCTACTCGACTGGTTGCAGGTCATGCGACACATGGCAACCAGACTTAACCTTGGACTAAAGCCAAGAGACCATATGATGCCTGCCCTGAAATCACTCCTCTAACTCCCACTGGCTCTATTGAGGCCTGGATCGCCTTCAAATTCTCTGCATCTGTATTCCCGCCTAGTGGGGCTCAGGCTGGTTACTTCCAGCAGAAAGTGTCCATGTATTGCCCCTGTGGGCTCTTACGATTTGCTTTGTCCAGAACCCTGACGATCTAACAGCAGAACGGAGGAATATTGGCAGCAGAACTCTAGGCACTGTTGGGGCCAGTCTTTCGAATCATCTACCTACCTCCCTCAGAACCGAAGAGGATCCTCTTACGACTCATTAAGACGTGAAGACCTTAGGACCCCATAGTAAAGGTCTCAAGACTCTTTCAACCTATAAGATCGAGCTCCAGTCCTTCAGGGTCCCCATGGTTACTCATCTTCGTGCCAAAAACGCTAGATGCCCCTTGTGCACTGGGGTCCTCAGATGCACTTGTAGATCTGTTGCAATCTGAACTGCGTACCCTTGACTTGCACTCTCCTTTATTCCCTTCCCTGTTGTACGTATCCCCTGACTCCCCCTTCCACTTACCTGATCTGAACGCCCCAATGCTGTGAGGATCAGTCATCCATCTTCCCTCCTCTTGGGATGCTATGGAGGGCCTGCATTCACAGGTTCTGCCTTTCAAATCACCAATAAATAATGTAAAGTGACTTCATGGGTCTTCTGAAAGACACTGTAACCAGCCATAGAAAAGGGAGTAAGTGGTTGTAGGCTCTAGAGACGTTCCCCAAATCAAAGGCTGGTGGGGATGGCTCGTGTAAGGTATGTGCTCTCATGCAATAAGGCCAGGCTGAAGTGGTCATCTGTCCTGTCTGACCCACTATCATGCCAAATGTTCAGAGTGTGATTGTTGTCTATGTGTCCTACTCTCCTGTAAGGCATGTGCTTCTTTGCTTTCAGCAATGGCTGGCGACATGGGTGCCAGCGTTTGACTCTCGCTATTGAGGCATAAATCCCCACACCCAGCAAAGCGAGGGAGCCGTACCCTTCTCCAGTTTGTAATAGCACGTTACAGAACATTTTCCAGCAGGAATTGGAAATATGCCGTTGGCTTTACAGGCATAAAACATTGCAGCAACAGTCATCTAACCTGCTGAGCTGTCTTTGCAGCTTTCTGTTTTAGGAATCCTCCCTCAATTGTCAAAGAATCCAACATTGTGGATCTCTGAAACCGCTCAAATCACAGCATTGCCAACAGTGCAGTTAAGTACATGACTTTAACATCAATAGTGTTTCAACTTCAGCCACCTAAACACTGCACACAGTCTCATATAGGATGAACGGTGGGACATTGAAAACTATTAACATCTCTATGGGAGGAAGTGAGTTTTCTGTCTCCCCCATTGTCAAAGGTAGTAAGAGAACCGTTGTGCTTCTGACCCCCTGTAATCAGCACCTATGCCTGGAGGTTGCTTCTAGTAAGTGGCATGCCCCTATGCCATTACTGAGGGCTGTGGTGGTACTGTGCTCTAATGTGGTCCCATGCCATGGTTGAGGGCCAGAAGGCTTGACTTCTCTTTGTCATAAGTGAAGGCTGGTGAGGATGCCACCTTTTAGTGACAAGCCACCATGCCAGAATTGAAGGTGGGAGTGGTTGTCCCTTTTGAATGATATGCTGCCATGCTATACATGAAGGCCGGAGTGTTTGGCTCCCCTGCTATAAATGAAAGCTTCAGTGGTTGTCTCCATGCGTCTGCAACCTTTGACTCTCCAGATGTTTTAGACTACAACTCCCATTACCCCTAGCCTGCACAGTCAATGGTGAGGGATAATGGGAGTTTTAGTCCAAAACATCTGCAGAGCCTTCTGTATAGCCACAGGTTGCAGTCCCCTATATTGGTGAAGGCTGCAGAGGTGAAGTGCGATCATGTTATAGGTGAAGTGGTGGTCTCTCCTGCTATAAATGAAGGCTAGAGTGTTTGTCTCCCATACTATAGGTGAAAGCTGGAGAGGTGAAGATGCTATAAGTGAAGGCTGGGGTGACTGCCTTCCCTGTTAGAAGTGAACGTTGGATTGTTTGTCTCTCATTCTATTGGTGGAGGCTGGAGAGTTGAAGTGCTTCTATTCTATATATCAATCCTATAGTGTTTGTCTCCCATGCTGTAGGTGAAAGCTGGGGGTGAAGTGCAATTGGTTGTCTTCCCTTCTACATGTGAATATTAGAGTGATTGACTCCCCTGAATTAACTGCTAGCATGCCAAAGGTGAAGCTGTAAGTGGTTGCCACCTCTGAATACTAAGTAAGTATCCTATAAGTGAAGGCTTCAGTGGCTGTCTCTTTCTAATGATGTCCTACCATGCCATACGTGAAGATTGGAGTGGATATCGTCTTTGAATGGCATACTACAGGGTCATAAGTGACTTATGCAGTAGGTGTCCCCTCTGAGTGCCATGATTTATTGCCATAAATAAAGGCTAGAATGGTTGCCTCATTTAGGTGATATTCAATGGTTGAAGTGTTTCAGTGGGTGAGTGCTCCAGTGGGGAAACTTACCCTGTTGTACGGTATGCATGCTCATCCATGAAAATGCTGAAAAGAGTTCTGTTTTGACGTGTACATCACGGAGGTCTGCCTCTGTGAAACCCTAACCAAGGGTTATTTCAGTTGTTTTGCCACAAAATAGCCAAAGCCATTGTTAAAGAAGTGAGAGAGTGAAGGGGATTCGGAACTAAAAATATCTGGTTGTCATAGCAACTGGCAATACCAGAACATGAACATGCCAAATCACTAAAGTTTATTTTTTCAAGCTCCTCTGCAGTACTACTCAATGTGGAGGTCCTTAAAACTATTTGCAAGAAGCAAGTCGAATGCTGGCTTTCGATTTCCCAGCCGGGCAGTGATTTGTAAGGTTGTAATATTGGGCTACTTTGGGCTATTTCATGTACAATTGGGATATCCGGCAGGGCTTGACATCTCCCTGATCATTCCACGCTTTCTCCCCTGCTAATTTAACAGCCTTATCGGTTGCTTGCTCTATGCTGAAGGGACCGTCAAAACGGTGTAAAGGAGGAGCCAAATGCCTCTATCGGAAGTCCCACCCCTATTTTGCCTATATGTTGGGAATGGGAAATAGTGACAAACACGACACCTGTAATGACGCCTATAACACAAAAAGCCTTTGAGACAAGGTATCCATTGAGAAAACCATTCTTCATGTATCCAAGAAGAGCTGACAGTCTCTTGAGAGTGGTCCCTGAAGAACATGTAAAGATGGATGGAAGAGGAGACTGGTGACGTCACATGAAGCAAGGTGACATGCCAAGAAGAGATGCTAAGAGAGGAGGTGAACAGACCATATAGAATCTGATGACTGTCATGGTGCGAGCTCCGAAATCCCTGGAGCTGTTGGGCCCATCCCAATCCCCACAACCCAGAAGAGCTTGTCAGGCCCCAAGGAAGCGCCCCAGAGCCTCATGGACTCAGTCCTGGCGCCGTTGGCGCAAGGCTCATGAAATGGGCTGAACTCATGCAACTATTTAACCTGCCTAGTGAGGCTGGGCCTTGGTATAATCCAGGGAGGGGCAGAGGGACTATTTTTCTTGTGAAGACAGGGTGTGGCAAAGGGACTACTTTGCCTGGAACTACTTACAAGGCTATATAAGCCACACCCTGCATGCAGAACACGCTTTGCGTTATTCTGCACTCTTGCAGCGTAACGCTCACCGTGTCTGCTCTGTCCTCAAGCTTCTACAGCCACGCCCGTCAGTGCTTCCATCCATCAGAGCCTGGAAATAGAAAAAGAGAAGAACAGATGTTTCTTCAGCGACCAAACACTTACCTGCAATCCGGTCCATCGGTCGCATCTCCAGCTGGTTTCCTGATCGCCGCCCCTGTTGAAAGGACGTCCACGCAGGTGCCGATACTCACCCGGGATTCCGCATTCCTCCCGGTTTCATTGGAGCGGTTCTTCCATTCTTCATCTAGGGACCACGCCGCGCCTGCAAAAGGGAACAGGAAAAGAACAGCAGGTTAGTCGCGCTCAGTACTGAACGAACATTTATTCCAGTCACTCAGCGCCTTTCATCTGTGTTATACTCACCTGGAGGCAACTATTTAGCATCCTGGGAGAGTCGAATCTTCTACTTGATTTCTGCACTAAAACTGAATCTGCAAGAGAAAACAAATACGTTTAAACATTGGGACAATAAGACTTTGAGCATCTATTCCAAGCTGCTATTGAGGTAGATACTCACCCGATAATCCCAGCATTCCAAAACGTACAGTAACAGCACTCTGGAACAGTGAGGTAACTGCGCCCAGAAAAAGACAGTGCCTACCGCGCCCCTGCTGAAGGTTAAGCAGGACGGAGAGCCAGCCTCATCAAACTCAAAGGTGAGGAGGAGAGGAGTCGGGCCTCAGATGGTGGCAAGTAGTGGGACCAATCCAACCCACTCATAGCTAACATCTTGACTCGCCATTGCAGGCTAACGCCTCCTGGGGAGGTTAAAACTGCGCCAGTACAGATATCGGTCATACGACTACGTGCTACGCCCCCGTGGAGACCAGGTGAGCGTGACAGAACGCGAAGACCTTCTACAAATTCTCTACCTGGGCGTTATGGAGACTTCAGAGACTGACCAACTGGCCCAGCTTTTGGGGGAACTCAGGGCCGAGGTACATTCGGCCCGGCAGGAGACTAATGCTTTAAGGAGGGAATTGATTGTGGTTAAAGATCGTACCGATGAGCTTGCTAAGCAATTGCTACAATCCCAGGCGGGACAAACACTGCTACCCGGAGTGGGATCAACGGTTCCGCCAGCACCCAGCAATCTAGTTCAAGTGGTCGTTCCAGGAGCCATACCTTTGGCACCTCCAGAACATTTTGCAGGAGACCCGAAAAGGTATGCGGTTTTCATGAACCAGTGCCGACTTCATTTTCTATGCAGGCCAGGGGCCTTTCCAAACGACCAGTCAAGGGTAGCCTTTGTATTGTCTTACCTCAGTGGTAGCGTGGCAGATTGGTCGGTGCCTCTAGTCAATCAGGATGATCCCATCTTGCGAGACTTCCAGGGGTTTCAAATGAACATGAAATAGTTGTTTGCCCGCCACTCTCAGGGTCAGGCATTGGATAATGAACTCTTATCTCTGCGCCAAGGCAACCAGGATCTGTTAACGTACATTGCAACCTTCAATAGGCTAATAGTAGAAACTGATTGGCCCAATGATAAGAGAACAACTCTGTTTTACTGGGGCTTAAGAGGGGAGTTGAAAGACGTTTTAGCTCAAGTGGTCAATCCTCCTAGTGATTGTGCGGAATACATTGATCTGGTGGTTCAGCTTTATCATAGACTACAGAACCGTAAGGCGGATCGAGCTAGGATGGACACTCGGGTGTTTGTACGCCCAAAGGAGAATGCATACAAGACTTCCGTGCTTGGCCGAACCCATGCAAATTGGGGGAGTGCGAGGGCCATTAACTAAGGCCGAAAGAGACAGAAGAAGACAACAGCATCTATGTTTGTACTGCGGCTCCGCCGGCCACTTCCTTCGAGACTGTCCTGTTAAGCCACCTAAGAAGGCAGTTGGAGTTGCCGGCAAGGTGGAAACAGAGCCGGAATCGGAAAACTTCCTCGCCCGAAAAGCGTAGAGGTCTGCTTGTCGACCAAAAAGAAGGACTCTCAGACCTCGCACCTCGTCTTGCCAATGATCCTCATAAATCACCAGCAGCCTTCCAAAATTCATGCAGTCAGGGCATATATCGATAGCGGTGCCATTGGAAATTATATGGATCACGATTTGGCTACAACGATGAATCTTCCCCTGTGTGAAAAGGCAACCACAGATTTAGTCACTACTGTCGATGGAACTGAAATTGCTTCGGGCCCAGTAACGCACTCGACAACTGAAATGACACTTTTGTGCCAAGTCGGACATCGGGAAGACATCGTGTTCAACCTAATCAAGGCTCCACAATTTCAAATAATCCTAGGAATGCCATGGTTAGAATCACACAATCCTTGTATCTACTGGCGTGCTAAGAGGCTGATCTTCTCAGTCGAATGTGCTCGTACCTGTTACAGAACAAAGGAACCTTTGGTTAAAAAGGTTGCAACAGTCATGGATCAGCCTAATCCACTACCTCCAGAATACCAAGATTATCAAGACGTTTTTCAGAAGGATCAAGCGAATACCCTTCCTCCCCATAGATCGTACGATTGTCAGATCGACCTTATACCTGGCGCTCAGATTCCATGTGGCAGAATCTACGCACTTACGGAGCCTGAAAATCTGCATTTGAAAAAATACTTGGACCAGTACCTGGCTAACGGCTTTATACGCCTGTCCAAGTCCCCTGCAGCCTTGCATTAGTTCTTCTTGCCAAAAAAGGAAGGAGACCTTAGGACTTGCATCGATTACCACGCATTAAACCAAGTCACAGTTAAAAACCGTTATCCCTTGCCTCTGATTCCTGAGCTCCTGGATCAAGTTAAAGATGCCCGAATTTATACCAAGCTAGATCTTAGAGGTGCATATCATCTGGTACGAATAAAAAAAGGGGATGAATGGAAGACCGCCTTCCGCACCAAATATGGATTATTCGAATACCAAGTGATGCCTTTTGGACTTTGCAATGGCCCAGCGGCGTTCCATTATTTCATGAATGACGTCCTGCGTGAATTAATTGATGTGTGTGTCATAGTATACATAGACGACATTTTGGTATATTCATCGTCGGAACAGGAACATGTGAAACACGTCTGTGCAGTTTTGGACAAACTTTGTCAAGATAGATTGTTCGCAAAACTGGAAAAATGCTTCTTCCATGTTACGGAGGTCGAATTCCTTGGGTTTGTCCTAACCCCACATGGTATACGCATGGATTCATGGAAGGTTGACACCATTCTCAACTGGCCTTCTCCAACCTCGAATAAAGGTGTTCAGAGAATGCTCGGATTTGCGACCTTCTATCGCCGCTTCATTCCGGGGTTTTCACAGCTTGTTCATCCCATTACTTCTCTACTACGAAAGAACAAATGTTTCCAATGGTCAGAAGAAGCCGAGAAGGCATTTCAAGACTTAAAACAAAAATTCATCTCAGCCCCGATCTTGAAACATTCAGGTCCAGACCTACCGTATGTGGTCGAAACCGACGCTTCCAGTTCAGCAATGGGAGCTGTCCTCTCGAAAAAAGATCCTGAGACGGGTCATCTCCATCCAGTGGCCTTCTGGTCACGGAAATTCACGGCGCCAGAACTGAATTATGCCATTACAGACAAATAACTCCTGGCCATCAACGCGGCCTTCAAGGCTTGATGGCATTATCTACTGGGAGCAAGACATACAATAACTGTAATCACTGACCCCCGCAACCTAGAATATTTAAAGGTGGCAAAGGCCCAATCATCTCGCCAACTCCGATGGGCATTATTTTTCGCCGCATTTGACTTCGTAATTACTTACCGACCTGGTTGTCGAAATGGCAAGGCGGACGCCCTATCTCTCATTGGGGTAGAAGAGGAATCCACCAACCTAGACCCAGTGTCCATCAATCCCGGAGAAAAGATATTAGGAGTGACGACGTCTCTAACCTTAGACGACATCCACGAAGAAATCACACATCTCATGGACACAGACACTCTGAAAGACTTGTCTACTAAAAGTGTTCATCATTCGGTCTCAAACCATTTACCTTATTTTCAAGGACGTCTCTATCTACCCAGCAAGGAACTTCAAGAGAAGGTCATCTCGACTTACCACGAATCACTAGTTGAAGGCCATCCTGGGATTGCTAAGTCCAAAGCCAAGATCAAGCGATACTATTGGCGGCCGATTTGGCGTATGGACATCAAGCAATTTGTGTTATCCTGTGGAGTTTGCACTCAAAACAAGGCCTCAAAGAAGCGGTCACCAGGTCAACTGCAACCACTGGATGTTCCACCTACGCCTTGGCATACATTATCTCTTGATTTCATAACTGACCTTCCTCCTTGTGACGGGTTCAACAAAATCCTGGTGGTGGTGGACTTGTTTTCAAAGATGGCTCATTTTATTCCACTGAAGGGCCTACCCTCAGCCTCAACCCTAGCTGAGGAATTTTTAGCACAGATAGTCCGAATACATGGGTTCCCTTCCATCCTAATTTCAGATCACGGCAGCCAATTTATCTCTCGATTTTGGAAAAAGTCTTGCGAATTGGCGCAAATCGATGTAAGACTCTCTACTAGCCACCATCCCCAGACCGATGGTCAGACCGAGAGGACCAACCAGACTCTTGAACAATACCTCAGATGTATGTTACACCAATCAGAAAACAGTTGGAAAGACATCTTATGGATAACCGAATACGCCTACAACAACTCCCTGCACTCCAGCATCAGACAGACTCCTTTCTACACCATTTATGGATTGCATCCAAGAACCTCTAATCTTGACTCTCCTCAAGCTTAGGAAATGCCAGCAGTGAAAAGCTTGCACACTACCATAACTCAAGCTTTTAAGCAAGCAACGGACCAGCTGAAACAAGCCAAGGAAAGATACAAGAAGTCAGCAGACGTCCTTAGGAGTCAAGCTCCAAGGTATCAAGTTGGAGATGAAGTCTGGTTGGCATCCAAACACATACCCATCAAAGGAACCCAAACCTTCAATCCTAGATACGTAGGTCCATACACCATTAAGGCTCTCATCAATCCGGTAGCCGTAAAGTTGGATTTACCTTCACCCATGAAAATTCATCCTGTGTTTCATGTCTCACTTCTGAAGCCAGTACAACCAGGAACCCGGATACTGAAACTACCGAAACCGATCTTGGTCGACAGAAAATCCCAATTTGAGATCAAGGATATCCTGGACTCGAAAATCGTCAAATCAAAACTATTTTATCTAATAGACTGGAAAGGATATTGACCACACGAAAGATCTTGGGAACCTAGTGAACACATTCATGCACCACGATTGTTAAAGAGGTTCCATCATAGCCACCCGAACAAACCAGGACCAAGGGAAGACCCCGCCTTTAGGGGAACCTTGGGGGGGGAGTGCTGTCATGGTGCGAGCTCCAAAATCCCTGGAGCCTTTGGGCCCATTCCAGTCCCTACCACCCAGAAGAGCTTGTCAGGCCCCAAGGAAGCGCCCCAGAGCCTCATGGACTCAGAACTGGCGCCGTTGGCGCCAGGCTCATGAAATGGCCTGAACTCATGGAACTATTTAACCTGCCTCGTGAGGCTGGGCCTTGGTATAATCCAGGGAGGGGCAGAGGGACTATTTTTCTTGGGAAGACAGGGTGTGGCAAAGGGACTACTTTGCCTGGAACTACTTACAAGGCTATATAAGCCACACCTTGCATGCAGAACACGCTTCACGTTATTCTTCACTCCTGCAGCGTAACGCTCAACGTGTCTGCTCTGTCCTCAAGCTTCTACAGCCACGCCCGTCAGTGCTACCATCCATCAGAGCCTGGAAATAGAAAAAGAGAAGAACAGATGTTTCTTCAGCGACCAAACACTTACCTGTAATCCGGTCCATCGGTCGCAACTCCAGCTGGTTTCCTGATCGCCGCCCCTGTTGAAAGGACATCCACGCAGGTGCGATACTCACCCGGGATTCCGCGTTCCTCCCGGTTTCATTGGAGCGGTTCTTCCATTCTTCATCTAGAGACCGCGCCGCGCCTACAAAAGGGAACAGGAAAAGAACAGCAGGTTAGTCGCGCTCAGTATTCCAGTCACTCAGCGCCTTTCATCCGCGTTATACTCACCTGGAGGCAACTATTTTGCATCCTGGGAGAGTCGAATCTTCTACTTGATTTCTGCACCAAAACTGCATCTGCAAGAGAAAACAAATACGTTTAAACATTGGGACAATAAGACTTTGAGCATCTATTCCAAGCTGCTATTGAGGTAGATACTCACCCGATAATCCCAGCATTCCGAAATGTACAGAAACAGCACTCTGGAACAGTGAGGTAACTGCGCCCAGAAAAAGACAGTGCCTACCTCACCCCTGCTGAAGGTTAAGCAGGACGGAGAGCCAGCCTCATCAAACTCAAAGGTGAGGAGGAGAGGAGTCGGGCCTCAGGTGGTGGCAAGTAGTGGGACCAATCCAACCCACTCATAGTTAACATCTTGTTTCACCATTGAAGGCTAACGCCTCCTGGGAAGGTTAAAACTGCGCCAGTACAGATATCGGTCATACGACTACGTGCTATGCCCCCGTGGAGACCAGGTGAGCGTGACAATGACGAAGTAAAGAATTGAGTGACCCTCTACGTGCAAAATGAAGATTGTATGTGGAAAAAGCATGAAAATACAAGCCAGTTTATAATTGTACAGATGCTGTAAGGCAAGTAGACTAAATATTCATGAAGGCTGTCGATACGTAGTGAATAGACTGCTGATGGTCCCACCAATATATATATGTGTGTATAGAAACTGGATGTTCCACGTCGTATTTTAGCAAACTGGGATTGCATGAGCAGAAGGGCTGAAAGGGTTGTACAGTAGAATAAGGACGGCTGACGATGGAAGAAGAATCGAGAAGGCTTGCCTGGCCCAGTGTCAAGAGGACGGAGCAGCCAAGAATCTGGTTATCTATCATGGAAAGATGCAATGAACGTGAGAAGCTAGACAAGCTCCTGTAAAAGTGCGACAGAAAGACAATGAGTGTCAAGTTTTATTCACTTTAATAGTATTAAATGCAAAGAAGGAGCTCGAAATACAGTCTCGTGTCACATGGTCTGGATGAGAATAGTCTTTGGGCAAGCTACACCGAGACTTGAAGATAAGAGCATGCTCACACTCCCTTCTATTTACAGGAACAGGAAGCTACTACAAGGCCATGTTCAAAGACTATTCTAATGGCATATAGCTTGAGTGATGATGGATGATGGGCTAATTGGATGGGGAGGCATGGTCAAGTCCAACCCCCAGCACCTGAGGTACCAGCTTTCAGGCTGCTAGCGAGTGGAATATTCCATAAGGGTACAAACGTGCCAACCAATTGTAGAGGGACACGTATCAAAGAGCCCTATAGTTTGAGACCCAATGAAATGTTATGTAATTTATGACACTGACGATGACTTGCACTAGGGGTGGGCTTAGTTGTCCACCTGACTGTAGAGACCCAATCACAATTCCCTCCCCCATAAAAAGTATAATTAGATGTTCCCCACTGTCCTATCACAATCCCGTTTAGGTTTTTGAAGTCTGACATGTAGTGTGACATCACTGATGATGAGTTTATTCTATATAACTGTGTTTCTTATGTAACTCACTGAGAGATATAATGTAAAACGGCCATTGATGTCTGTTGTACTCCCTGTTTTAGATCATTGTTAACAAAACAGCTAACTATTTACCAACTTCCTGGATCAGACTTATTATTGATTTATGAATAACTTCTGCAACCCCATCGATCCAATAGAGTGCTACCATATTTAAAAGTGCCTATGGGTTCAGTGTTTTTTGCCACAATCTAATAAAATGTCTCAACAGGACCTGGTCCCTGGGTAAAGAAGTGGTGCCTTAAGCAGTTCAGATTGTTCTAAAGGTGAGTTATCTCCCTCATTCTTATTCGACCTTCCCAGCCGCAAATTCAGCTGTTGAGAGATAATAGAAGCACTAGCCAGCATAGAAGCAAGATATTCATACATCTCATTACCAAGAACAGTGGCGACATTATGGGTGTTTGTCAGTGCTCTAGTCGGAGGAGCAGGTGGGAGGCCCATGCGTCATCCTTTCACCACCTCATGAGGAGTTACTGTGATTAATGCTAGTGGTAGGCAATGAAGCCACCCCTTTTTCAGTGTCATTTTCATTTTCACAACTTTTTTCTTTGTGCAAGCCATTTAGACATTTACAAATACCATTCACTAGCGAGAGTTAAACACAGGAACGTTTATGCTTTACCCATAGCAGGGCTGTGATGTGCTCAAACTCTTCATTTACGAAGTGAGGTCCAATGTCTGATTGTAGGACCTTGTACACCCTCCACCATGAGAAACCCTCTCTGATGAGGAATTTCACCATCCAGGGGGCATCAGGATGTGAGCATGGACCAGCTTCAATCCAACAGGAAAATGGGCATGCTACTACAAGCATATACATGTAGCCATTACAATTTGGAATCATATCCACATAATATATATGGAGTTATTGGCAGGGCCCATTAGGGCACAGTATTGCTCCTCGCACTAGGCGCAGCGTGTGTCCTGCAGTGAATTTCTAACAATGTAGTTATGCATAAATGTGGCAATATCTTCTGCCAAATTGGGACAAAACCAGTCTTCCGCTATATGTGCTGCAAGAACATCTTTACTGAGGTGAGTCGGATAGTGCAGCTGCGTGAACACAATCTGCAACAATGCAAAGGGAATACGTTGTTTTCCGACGCTCTTCGGTTGCCACATCGCATCTGAGGAGGATATTGAAAACCTTCCCCTTATTCACAACTCTTTCTCCTCTGCTGGTGCTCGTCCCTGAAGTTCTAATACTTGGGTAATGGAAAATTAACTATACCCTTCTCGCAATATCATGCTGAGCATTTGCATGCGTTTATTAGGTGGAAAGAAATATGCTGCTCGCTTTAATTTTGCATCTGCTGCTTTGTTGCCATGGGAAACCACATCCTCCCCTCATGTGTGTGCTTGGCATTTCACTACCGCAATGGTTGATGGGAGCTGCAGCGCATCTATGAACCTGTCCAATTAGGGGCACGTACCGTCAGCACATTGAAAGCCCGCTTTTCCAAGGTGACAGTCCAGCATGTACTGTTGACATCACCTAGGCGGAGTAAACTGTGATCTCCTCGTCCTCATGTGCTTCTAATGCTATAATGAGTACAACCAATTCTGCTGCTTGCGCTGAGAAATTTGAGGGCAACCTTATGCTCACCACTACTTCAACTGTCCCGCTCGGTTTTAACTTTACAACTGCCGTCCGAGTAGGTTGTGCTCCTGTCGTCTGGTCAATAGCTGAGGGCCTGTCAATAAAGAGTACCTCCCCTCCCCAGAGGGCATTCTCCCTTGTTCTAAGAATGTTGTTATAATATTCTGTGTACCTGGTGCAATCTTGTACATAGTGCCCCTGTTTCACTGGTTCTGCTATAAAGATGCTCTGTGTGGTCATTGTGCTCTTAGGTTTTTTGAGAATGGCAAAAGGGCAAGCTGGATGTACTGGGTGGGTCTACAGCCCTGAACCCCAGTTATGGTTCTTTTAATCGAGGTAACAGCCCATACTATGGTTGGGGGATGCAGAATTACTCTTACACCAAATACTAATACCGACTCTGGAAGTTGGCAAAAGATTCTGTTTTATTAACAATCATCTAAAACAGGGAGTTACAACAGACACCAACAGATGCCATACAGCATAGTCTCCTTCTGCTCAAACTGAACAGATTTCATAAAAAAACAGACTTTGCTAATGAAAACTCATCATATGTGATGACATAATACGTGGCAATCTAAGAAAACCTATGTGGGATTGTGGTTGGCTTAAGGGGAACATCTAAGTATGCTTTCTATAAGGGATTGGATTGTGATTGGATCTATATCATCAGGTGGACACCTTATGCCCACCCCTAGTGCAAGTCATCTTCAACATTTGTTAAGTACACAGTGGGCCTCATTACGAGGCTGGCGGGTGCAGAATGAACAGTTCCAGTAAGGTACCAGCACTGTTCATTCTGGGCCGCCATATTACGTGGTTGCTCGCGGGTAGCGGTATGCACGTCTGGGCCTGACCAGATGTGCATACCGCCACCTGTGAGCAGACCAGGATGCTAACAACGGACCGGTCATTAACGGGTCCGTTGTTAGCATCCTCCCCATACCCAATTGAGCCCTATGGGGGCTCGAATGGGAATGGGGATGTACCGGGTCCGGGTCCTGAGAAAAGGGAATTACCGGGCCCGCAAAAGTCGGAATGGCCCGGTAATTCCCTTTTTTCGGGACCAGGACCTGGACACGAGTTTGGAGGCAGCCATGCCACTAAGAACGGCATGGCTACCTCCAAACCCGTAATGATGCCCAATATCTCATTGGCTCTCAAACTATAGGACTCTTTGTTATATGGCCCTCTATAATTGGTTGGCACGCTTGTACCCTTCTGGAACAATTGACCAGCTAGCAGCACTCATGCTGGTACCCCAGGTGTCAGTGGGTGGACTTGACCATGCATTCCCACCCAATTAACCCAACATCCATCATCACTCATGCCTTCTGCCATTTGAATTGTCTTTGAACTCGACCTTGCAAAGTATTTTTGCTCCTGAGAATAGAAGGGAGTGCAAGCACGTTCTTATCTTCAAGTCTTGGTGCTGCATGCCCAGTTTCTATTTCCATCTAACCCATGTGACAAGATACTGTGCTCAGGCTCCTTTCTCATATTTAATAATATTAAATGAGTAAAACTTGGCACCCATGGTGTCTTTTCTTCACACCTTAACAGGGGCTTGTCTCGTTTCCCACATTCTCTGTATCTTCGCAGCTAGATAACCAGTTCTTGGCTGCCCCAACCCTTTCACAATGGGCCAGACATATTTCTCGATTCTCCCTCGATCTCCAGCTGCTTTCTTTTGCTACGCCACACTTTGAGCCCTTCTCTTCATAGCTCCTGGCTTACTAAAGTTGCAAAATTAAATATCCAGATTATACATGCATATATTAGCAGCACCGCCTACAGTCTATTCACCTCCTTGAGTTACAGCATCTGTACAGATATAAAATGGCTTGCATTTTCTGCAGTGCTCTTCAGCACATGCAATCTTCAATCCGCACATTAAAGGTTACTCAATTCTTTATTTCATCACCAGATTCTATAAGGTCTACACATTTTCTTCTTTGGTTCCTTTTCTCAGTGCATCGTCTTCACCTTGTGAAATGCTACCAGTCTTCTCTTTCACTCATATTCATATTCCCTTGGAAACTTCCTCCAGGAGACCGTCAGTTCTCTGAGAATACATCAGATGTGGTTTTCTTAATGGAAACCTCGTCTCAAAGGCTTTTCATGGTATAGGCATCATAACTGGCATTGTGCATGGCATCATTTCTGGTGTCCAACATATAGGCAAAATGGGGGCAGCAGTCAATGCTTGTTCACAAGGATAATTACCTCTCATCACTGGATTTAAGTGCCCACTGTAGTAAGCTATCGATTTGTGCCCTATGGTAGTTTTCTGAGTAAACACTGCCATCATCACTAGTCTTCTGCACTATAGTCAGGAATCACCAATACTAGAACTGTGCATATTGCCCCTTTTAGTTCTTTGAAGGCTTCTGTAATCTCACCTGTCCATGTTAGTTTGCTGCCCCCACCCCCTCGGGGCTCCTTGAGCCAGTTTAAAAGAGGTCTAGTGTACATGCTGTAGTCAATTACCCAGGCCCTGTAATAATTGCAAAGATGTAAGTATTGCTTCATTTCCCTCACAGTCTTTGGTGGCGGCATTGCAAAAACTGCCTCTGACCTTTCAGGGGTCACCTTCCTCCCCTCTTGAGATATTAACTGTCCAATATACAAGACCGCTGTCTGGCAATACTGTAATTTTGCATTTTCCACCTTGTGCCCCTTTTCCGCCAATACTGTCAACAGCGGCATTGAATCTTTCTGACACTGTTCTTATGACATGCTACATATTAAAATGTCATCAACATATTAAATTACCATGCTGTCTAAATGCCCATTCCCCAGGTCCATTTGAAGAACCCTATTGAATACAGAAGGGGATTCACAGTACCCCTGAGGATATAAGGCCTATCTTTCTGCATGTGCAACACTGTGGTGGACCTCCCATGGGTCTGGGCTGTCCCCCATTAGGCCCATCTCCTGCTGCTGCCCTGTGTACTCTGCTCCTCTCCCTGTGGGCATGCCTTCTGTTTCTGGTGGCCAATAGTTATTGTCCCCCCTTCCTGCAAAGCTTCTGTAGCCATTTGTTGTTGATACTGGGTGTTCTGGGTAACCACTCCCTCTCTGCTTGTCACCATCACCTCTTCCATTGTATATGGGGATCGTTTTTTCTTAACTAACTTCGCTTTTTCCTGTTTTCTTTCCTTGCGTTTCTTTCTTGTGTTCTCCTGCATTAGTGGACAAAAATGCACTATTGTAAACTGAATTTCTGACTATGGTTTCGTCTCCATACCCACTAATTTTTGCAATTGCTTCTGCACCTACTCTGGTAACCCCTGGCTTAGCATGTGTAAAATAAGCATAGGTAAAATAAACCCAGTTTTATCCCACGGTTCATGCGTCTCAAGACGCCAATGTTCTTGTATTTCCTGAATATATCAAAGTGGGTCTTCATCCTCACGCATTTTGTGTGCCATAATTGTGCTTATGTCAAATAAGTCTGGGTACTGTACCTTCAGAGCTTGCCATACGGCTGCTCTACAGTTATTGAACAACTCCCCATTGTACGCTGTGTTCTGCGCTATCACTCCGAGATATCCTGCCCATTTCCAAACATTGTCAGCTACCTCCCCAAGAATGTCAGAAAGTAAGCTCTTCATGTCCCCCACTGCCAGTGTCATCCCTGCTGTCAATCTTTACAGACTATAAATCCATTTCCCCACTCCTGCAGTCAAAGATGGCAACTTACACCTCAAATTAGCTTTGTCCATCTGTTGCCACTGTATTTATTGTGGTCATCTGCTGCTCTTTTCTAGCTGAGGAAACTGTATCAGCCCCACACCCCTGGCATATCTCCGTATGTCTTACATAAATGTAAATGCTTTCATCATGCTAGTACTCTTCCGTCCTGTTAATGCTCTCAGCCTCTGCACATATGGGATAACTTTGTCTGCGCTATGCGATCTGCCTTTGGAGCGCTCAAGGCTCCCCTCAGGTTCCACCTTTCCCCTTTCTGTATCTTCCTCTCTGTCCCACATTGTCTCCCACTCTGGGCTTACTACCTCAGAGGGGTGGCGTGGCCTCCTACCTTTGCCATCATCACTCTCCCCTAATTCTTCTTCTGACCCCATTGTCCCTAAGCTATCATCACTGTGTTCATGCCCTACATCCTCAAAGTTGAGCCACCTCAATATTTTCTTCCCTTGTTGTCTTCCCACTGCTCTGTCCAGTTAGTAACTCCTTACTCTCGGTGGGGACCCAGCTACGTTCCTGCTTGCCTTAGGGGTAGAATCGCTATCCCTCCTGCTCCTATACAGTATCCTGATCCTCCTCCGTATTCCCACTTCCTCGTCGTCAAAGTTTGCTCCTGTCTTTTGACTTCCTCTTATTCCTCTCTGCATCAATGTTTTTTAACAATTCTCTCAATCTCCATTTTCCTCTTTTCGCTCCTCAATAGCAAATGCCTTTCCCTTTCTTCCTCAGCCTTTCTCATCACCTTCTCTTCTCCCTTTTCCTCTCTCTCCTTCTCTTCTACTTTCTCTGCCTCCTTCTTCGTCAGTTCCTGTTTCTTCCTCTTCTCTCTTTCTCTTTTCTTCACTTCCTCCATTACATACCTCTCACCATTCTCTGTCCTCGTTCTCCTTCTCCTTTCCCATTTGTTTCCTCCTCAGTGTTTCTGGGCTGTGTTACACTCCTTCTGTCCAATTTAAGCAGTATTTGTGCTCCCACCCACTCGTTTGATGGAAACCTTCACCTCATCATCCCCTTTGTTTCCCTGAGTCACCTCATTGCCCCAGTCAACTTCACTTGCAGGTCGCTGCACAATTTGCGCTCATCAATTATGGCCCCTATTTTCTTATTCGCAAGCTTAGCCCCACTAAGTGTGTCTTCGCTATTATACACAGGCATTGCATGAACAGGTTTATTGCACCCTGATGCTGCTTTTAACTGATTCAAGGGATAAAATCACTGGCCTCTTGTCTGTGGGTCAGCTGTTTAAGGAGTAGGTGGAGGAGCTGTGGGCGCTTCTCCCCCCTGCATCTTGCTGGCTAAGCATCCACTACTTCTTGGGTGGGTGTTCTTCCTTGTCCTCAAACATCTTGCATAACTCCAATATTGCTAATACACTGCTTAATTTATTTCCTTTATTTGCCGCATATACATATGTGGTGATGTGACGCACAGATTTCGAAAGAATGCCTTCCCGGGGCCATGGCATTGCCATTTTGCCCTCTGTATTGTGAGCCCATTCTGCACTATACTTGCATACTTTGTCCTGATACCACAGAAGGGACTAGCACAAGTGTTTAAGGGGTGTATCCCCCATGGTGGCATGTCACTCTCTGACTGGCAATACTTACTTGACCTCAAATTGGGATTTTTGCACATACCGCCACCCTAAAAGGCCAAGCCACAGCTGTTCCAAGTGCTCCCCAAGCCCAACCCAAATGGTACAATGATCTTCTCGGTTTTCAAAGCTTCAACACCACCTCACCATGTTATAAGCCACCACCTTTTCCATTTTTCTTCACCAACAATTCCATGCCCCACTGCCGGCCACCACTCGTGCGACAATGCATTATGTCCTTTTTTGACATCACCAACCATTATGCATAAAAACCTTTTGAGTGCACTCTCAGACCCCAAAATACACAAAACACCACAACATTAATACCCCACTGCCGTATCCTGCTTTTTAATTCACAGGGGAACCCACCTCTTCAAAATGCCCACTCAGGGGCATGCTCCTTCTTCTACCCCGCAGCATTGGATTACCTCTATACAAATTCAATGAGGCACCACCGTGACCTAAGCTAGTGCCTAGACAAAGGGATTCATCTCGTCATCCGTAAACTAAGCTAACAACCTAGAAAACAGGTATTCATCTCTTCATCCGTAAGCTAGCTGATGCCTGGAAACAGGTATTCTTTCATAAATAACACAAAAACAAATCGCAACACAACAATTCCACTGCAATATTTGTCAAATTGTTGGACTTATGCTCACACTCCACGGATCTGCTGAAGTCCTCAGTCATTGTCACTCCCACAATCTGTCACTCTGCCTTCCGATGTGCTCGGCATCCCATTGGGAGCAGGTAGGAATTTCACTAAGGGGGCTCGTGACAACTGTCCCTGTTTCCACGCCTGGTCAGTGGTCCGGTCTGAACAGGTCGCAATGCATCCCTCCGGGCAGGCGGCAGGAAAAAACGGTACTTGCGACCATCCACTGCTACCACCTGAAGTAAGGTGCTGGGAATTGTTAATGTCCCCAATTACAAGCAAGAGGAACTATGCCAGGGGAGGAACTATGCCAGGGGAGGAACTATGCCAGGGGAAATCCCATGCACTCCATAACGGAAGAGTCCAAAAATATGACAAATATTACTGTTTATTAAAAGCTTTCGAAAAAAGGTATTACGTTATGGACAACACGCAATTCTCCAATACTTCCTTGTCGTTCTCAGGCTTCTTAGGGTCTTTTAAGTCAACGTGACATCACAAAATAAATGATACATTGCAAAAACCCAAGAAACATGTGATTGGTTAGAGAAGTAGACTACATATAGGATGTGTAGGGGGTTAGTAATCTGATTGGCTAAACTTTATCAAGTCGTTCCTCCTGAAACCACCTCCTAAATGTTGTAACTACAAGCATGTCAGCATAGTGCGCTGCCATTGGGCTTTGCAACAATGTGTGTGTTAGCGTGGAAGGGGAATAAGGATTGGTCAGCAAGGGTCATTGCAGCATTGCCACTATGGCAAATTACCCCATGAGCAACTATTCAAGGTGGTGGGAACAACGCCAGAGGTCCTGCTTTTACCCATCAAGTTACCATCTATGATCCTCTAGGCCTTGAACATAATTGGAGGCGAGGAGAGAATTCCTCTTACTATAAATGAATATAGGGAAAAGGGAAGGTGATCACAAAAGTTATTAATATGTAGTATGTTATTATTTTGAGTATTATTTGCTGTATGAGGTTTTGAGCAGTAATAAGCTGTGAAGGTTTGAAGTGACGTTGTTTTGAGTTACCTGCAGTAAACGGTTGGTGCCAATCAGAAGACAGATTGAAACAAAAGAGGATTGAGCGGCGTTTGAAGGTGCTTGCTCATATTTATTGTTTTGAGATTAGAAGTGATGAACAATAAACTTTGAGATAGGTAGAGATTTATTAACGATCCGGTAAGTATGGACAGTCAATTGTGACTTGTCATTATGGAGGACACTCCTCTCATGCACCTTTGCAAAACATTACCACGACATGTGCCCAAGTTCAAACAGTACAATGCAGGATGGATAAAGGGCACAGCTGATAAAATGTTCATGCCATGGCCACAAGTGGGATCATTGTCAAAAGCATTATTTCAACACATAACCCCATATCTGCACACTGCATACACAGGGAAGCAATTAGAGAAAAGACTGGCAGTTTTAGCACTTTGGAAAATGTACCAAAAGGAGAAAAAAGACCCAGCACACAAGGAGTGGCTGCTTAATCAGCAGAAAAGGGAGGGCATTGAGCCCCCAGCTCCTCTTACTCTGCCCGAGACTTAGAGTGTAGATGCAGAGGAGACAGGATTTTACCCTTTAAAGCATGGGTGCACAACATACAGCCCGCGGGCCAGTTGCGGCCCGCCATGCCCTTTTGACCGGCCCGCGAGGCACAAAGACTTTCCTAATGGAGGGCGGCCCGCGGCCGCCCTCCATTAGGAAAGTCTTTGTTGTCTTCCGGGCCGGTGAAAACACTGGCCCTCATTGGCTCAGCGCACACGCACCACGTCGCTCCTACGAGCCACGTAATGCGTGTGTGCTGCACCAATGGAGTGCCAGCACTACGGCTGGCGTGGTCCATAAGGCTTGATGCCGGAAGGCATTTCAGCCTTGGACCACGCCAGCCATAGTACGATTCCAGCGACTTCCAGCTTACCTGCTTTCCTGCTTTCCTGCTTTCCAGCACGTCTCCGGTAAGTGGTCTGTTTGTGTTTGTGTGTCGGGTTTGTTTTGCTTTATGTTTGTGTGTATGAATGTTTGTGTTTGAATGTATTTTGAGTGTATGTTGAGATGCGTGGGTGGGGGGTGTGTCGGATGTGTATGAATGTTTGTATTTGAATGTATTTTGAGTGTATGTTGAGATGCGGGGGTGGGGGGGTGTGTCGGATGTATATGAATGTTTGTATTTGAATGTATTTTGTGTATGTGATGAGATGCGGGGGTGGGGGGGTGTGTCGGATGTGTATGAATGTTTGTATTTGAATGTATTTTGTGTGTATGTTGAGATGCGGGGGTGGGGGGTGTGTCGGATGTGTATGAATGTTTGTGTTTGAATGTATTTTGTGTATATGTTGAGGAGAGGGGGTGTGTCGGGTGTGTATGAATGTTTGTGTTTGAATGTATTTTGTGTATGTTGAGATGCGGGGGTGGGGGGGTGTGTCGGATGTGTATGAATGTTTGTGTTTGAATGTATTTTGAGTATGTTGAGATGGGGGGGTGTGTCGGATGTGTATGAATGTTTGTATTTGAATGCATTTTGTGTGTATGTTGAGATGCTGGGGGTCGGGGGGTGTCGGATGTGTATGAATGTTTTGATTTGAATGTTTTTTGTGTGCTGAGTTGGGGGTGGGGGTTCGGGTCTGTATGGGTGCTTGTTTGAGAGTTTGCTGATTTGGGGGGTGGGGCGTTCGGGTCTGTATGGGTGCATGTGTGTGTGTGCTGAGTTGGGGGGGTGGGGGGTTCGGGTCTGTATGGGTGCATGCTTGAGTGTGCGTGTGCTGAGTTGGGGGTGGGGGTTTGGAGTTGGGGGGGGTTCGGGTCTGTATGGGTGCATGTTTGTGTGTGTGCTGAGTTGGGGGGTGGGGGTTCGGGTCTGTATGGGTGCATGTTTGTGTGTGTGCTGAGTTGGGGGGTGGGGGTTCGGGTCTGTATGGGTGCTTGTTTGAGAGTTTGCTGATTTGGGGGGGTGGGGGGTTTGGGTCTGTATGGGTGCATGTTTGTGTGTGTACTGAGTTGGGGGGGGTGGGGGGTTCAGGTCTGTATGGGTTCATGTTTGTGTGTGTTGATTTGGGGGGTGGGGGGTTCGGGTCTGTATGGGTGCATGCTTGTGTGTGTGTGTGCTGAGTTGGGTGTGGGGGGTTCGGGTCTGTATGGGTGCATGTTTGTGTGTGTGTTGATTTGGGGGGTGGGGGGTTCGGGTCTGTATGGGTGCATGTTTGTGTGTGTGTTGATTTGGGGGGTGGGGGGTTCAGGTCTGTATGGGTGCATGCTTGAGTGTGTTTAGGGCATAGTGTCTGGTTGGGGGTGAGGGGGCCATGGGGCATAGTGTTTGGTTGGGGGTTAGGGGGGTGAGGGGGCCATGGGGCATAGTGTTTGGTTGGGGGTGAGGGGCACATGGGGCATAGTGTTTGGTTGGCGGTGAGGGACAGGGGGCATAGTGTTTGGTTGGGGGTGAGGGACAGGGGGCATAGTGTTTGCTTGGGGGGTGAGGGACAGGGGGCATAGTGTTTGCTTGGGGGGTGAGGGACAGGGGGCATAGTGTTTGGTTGGGGGTGGGGGCCATTGGGCATAGTGTTTGGTTGGGGTGGGAGCCATGGGGCATAGTGTTTGGTTGGGGGTGAGGGGGCCATGGGGCATAGTGTTTGTTTGGGGTTGGGAGCCATGGGGCATAGTGTTTGGTTGGCGGTGAGGGACAGGGGGCATAGTGTTTGGTTGGGGGTGGGGGCCATGGGGCATAGTGTTTGGTTGGCAGTGAGAGACAGGGGGCATAGTGTTTGCTTGGGGGATGAGGGACAGGGGGCATAGTGTTTGGTTGGAGGTGGGAGCCATGGGGCATAGTGTGTGGTTGGGGGTTAGGGGGGTGAGGGGGCCATGGGGCATAGTGTTTGGTTGGGGGTGAGGGGGCCATGGGGCATAGTGTTTGGTTGGAGGTGAGGGACAAGGGGCATAGTGTTTGGTTGGGGGTCAGGGGGCCATGGGGCATAGTGTTTGGTTCGGGGTGAGGGGGCCATGTGGCATAGTGTTTGGTTGGGGGTGAGGGGGCCATGGGGCATAGTGTTTGGTTGGGGGTGAGGGGGCCATGGGGCATAGTGTTTGGTTGGGGGTGAGGGGGCCATGGGGCATAGTGTTTGGTTGGGGGTGAGGGACAGGGGGCATAGTGTTTGCTTGGGAGGTGAGGGCCATGGGGCATAGTGTTTGGTTGGGGTGGGAGCCATGGGGCATAGTGTTTGGGGGTGAGGGGCCCATGGGGCATAGTGTTTGGTTGGGGATGGGAGCCATGGGGCATAGTGTTGCACTCCAAGAGTGAACTCAATAATAAAGCTAAAACAGGCACAGTTAGGAGATGTACATCCTTTGCTTTTTTGAGGAAACCTGACTCAACGAAGGCCATACTCCTCTTGGGTAACCCAAACAGCAAACTATAGCAGTCCAAAATAACGGAATGTCCAATCAAGGGTCAATAAAATATATATAATTTAATTAAACAGACGATATACAATAACTAAATCGAAATAAATGATAGCAATGGAAAATGTGTAGTACAAAATGTAAGTTTGAAATGCAATAAAAATCGTTAGCCCTCAAAAACATATCTTTTTCCATGTGTTTAATACAAATTGGGGGTTGAAAAAGCCTCCTGACATGTCCCGCCTACCGCCCCGCCCACTTTTACTTTTCGGCCCACTATAGCCCTCATGTAAGGTACTTTCGGCCCTCTGTCAAAATCAGTTGTGCACCCCTGCTTTAAAGGAATTAAAATCAGCAGTGGCATAGTAATCCAACATATGGACCCCCACTTATAGTAGTGATGGCAGTATAGAAGAAAGCAAAGGAATAAAGATGCATGTAAGTTCATACGAGATAAAGAGGAAAGGGGTGAGATATCGAATATATCACCAGATATAGACCAAGAAATTAAGAGATGGAAACAAGAAAAGGATAGGGCTGATGAGGTAACGTTTGTACAGAACGAATGGATGGGTGGACACATATTACTCAAGTTAGATGGGAAAAGCATCGAGGAGGTTAGGCAAAAGGATGACAAAGATGTGCAAGAAAAGAAGGATACGGAACGAGAAAAGTGGTTATGGGAGGATGAGCAAGGAAAAAAAAGCAGGGATCGATGGGGACAGATATATAGAGAAGAACAAGAGAAAGACGAAAAGCGGTCAGAGGAACAAAGGAAGTATGACAGTAGGAAGAAAGAAATAGAAGAAAGTGATAGGAAAGAAAGAAAGAGAGAGGAAGAAGAGGCACAAAGAGTGGAGGAAAACAGATTACAGAGAAGTAGAAAAGAAGAAGAACCAAAGGCAAAAAGAAGTTATGGCAACGAGTGATGCAGGAAAGTGAAGGGAAGTGGAAGAAGAGATAAAGCAGCATATAAGGTGGCAAGGTCTTGATGCCAGTCTCATTCTTAAAGAATGAATAAGACCAAGCAACGAAATACAGGGGAAATGGGACATAATAAGTGAAGGTCTCCAAATGAGAGAAAAGAGTCAAGAAATACTTAAACCAATACAGGAAGAGGAAATATATGATGCAGAAAGTATTGATCAGATATATCAGCAAATAAGGCAGAACGGCGAGTATGGAACACAGGGGAGTGGCAAACTATCCCGATACCAAAACCACAGAGTGAGGAGGAAAACATGTTCAGTGACAGACATAGAGCACTGATTTTGAGCAGGTTCAACTTAGACAGAGAAGAGGAGGATGATAGTCACACCAGTTGGGGTCTAGCAATGTCAGAGGAGGAAAGAGAGTCAGGACATGAGATAGAAGGGGAGGATACATGTGTCCCCCTCGGAAGTCAACATCTGGATAAAGAAGTAAGATGGTTGGATCTAGAACACCCTAAGGAAATAACACCAGATCCTGTACCATATCCTGAAGTTCTCTGAAGACGATTGTGTAGTCAAAGAGGAGAATCTCCACCTTATGTGAATAGGTTAAGGTTGTTACAGCACAAAGACGAATAGGAGTGATTACCACTGCATTAGGTAAACAAATAATGGGGTCTGATTATGGGATGGGGTTCTGACAGTTCCCCTTGCTAGAGAAGGATAAGGATAACTTGAAATTCAAGCTCCGTAGTTTGACTTTGGGGGCTGTAAAATGGATATATGAATTAGAGAAAATGACAGGGGGAATCACGCTGACCATAGGAGACAAAAAAGGTCTATTGGCAGATATTCTTGGAGAGAGAGCTAACAACATTTGGAGATGAGCAGGATATGCAGCAGTGACGGCACAAAACACATGGCATGATGGAGCGCCATTTAATAATTGTAGGGCAGATATTTGGAGGGCTCTCAGTGTACAGTATCCAGATACATCAGATATGGGTGCAATTATGACATGTAAAATGAAAGAAGATGAAGGCCCTATGCTTATATTCAGGATATTTAAGAGAAATGGCAACTTGGGATGTGTGAGCCTTGGGAAAAAACCAGTGGCACTATTCGATCATATTTTGTGTCAGGGATTGCCAGAACAGGTACAGAGACAAATGAAAAAACAAGTAGGAATGGAAATGAAGCCGCGGGCAGAGATACAGTTGACTATTATGCATCATTGCCAAATATTACAAGAGATGAATAGAAAGAAAATTGAGAACAGAAAGACTGAGGAAGCCAAGTTAGTTCAGAAGAAATTGCCAAGGTTCGCTATAGTAGGGGAGTATTGACAAGTGGAGAAGGAGAAGGAACACAAGAAATAATGGAAGCCATTAACACAGGTAAATAATTTACACTGAGTAGATCAAAGTGGGTATGGTTTTTGGCCATGAAGAAGGGATTCCGGAGGCTTCAGAGGAGGAGGAGGAGGCGGATTTCAGAATGCCAAAGCGGATTTCAGAACACCTAAGGTCGATTTCAAAATACCCAGAGTGGAGGTCAGAATGGGATGACAGGACATATTGCACATATATGTCGAAGCCGAGGAAGCATGCAACATAATGGACAACCTTTAAGAGGGGGGAGAGCTCATCCACCGCCATACAGTACACAAGCATGAGAGGGCTTTGCCCAAGATCACTCATCCTATCAGACACAGGCACTGTAAGCACAGCAGGCATAGCAGCAGGGTTCGGTGCACCCACCGCAAGGGAAATCACAACAAGCACCTATGCAAACAAAACAGAATGTGAACACGGGGCAAATATTAACATAAGGATAGGGGGTGTCACTGTGGTAGGGGGGAACCCTTTCACAGGGACAAGGATGAATGTGTACCCTCAATAGGTCTGTGTTCAGTACTATCAGTAACACAAGACCCCCAAGGGGAACCAAGGGTCGATGTGACGATAGGAGGCAAATATTTTCTTTTCTTGTAGACACTGGGGTGACTCATGGAGGGAAAATACCCAATGTCAGGTATTGCCATGAATGCCCAGGGGTTCTCTGGAGTTACACATTTAGTTCATTTTACTGATAAACTGCTTGTTTCTATAGGGGAATGTGACATGTCTGTCCCCTTGTCATATTCATGACAAACACCAGTTAACATTTTGGGTAGAGATTTGATGGCGAAACATAACAATTTTATTCACTGATCAAGGAACAATGTACTCCACTCCAGGAATACACTATTTAAATGTAGGTAGTTTATACTGGCATTTACAGGTCAAGTGGCTCTACGAGGAGTCCCAGTAGATCCAGATGTCTTCATGTATGGAGTGAGCATTTTATTAACATGGCTACCTGGATAGTAGGGACGATTGTGAGGATGCCTGATGAATTCTTATTTAGACCACAAGTACCTATGGATGAGGAAGAAGAGCAAACTATTCCTATAGAATTGGAAGCAGCTATAGTACGAGGGGAAATAGCAATGCGTGAAGAAGTAGATGATGAAGAAGAGCATGGAGGACAGTGATAGCACTTGAGGAGGGATACAGATTGACTAACATAACAGATGAAGATATGTTCAGAGATGAACGTATAGATGATGAGGTAGTGTTTTTTTATAAGCATTACATATTGGATACAAATTGAGAAAAGAGAAGTCCCTCAGCGAATGGCACTAATGTGGCAATGACCAGCATTCTATCAGGAAGAGTTTTAGATTGCAGGCCCCTCTGAGGTAAGCCTATTGAAAGGAATAGGAGATGTTAAAATAAAGCTCAAGCCACAAGCAATGTTACCCCGAGCAAAATAGTACCCTATGTCTCGAGAAGCTGATGAAGGCATATTTAATCTCAGCACTGATGAATCAGGGAATCCTAGTATCATCGGAATCTCTGTGTAATACTGCGGTGTATCCAATTAAGAAGTCCAAGGGGGGTCAAAGAGATTCATCCAGGACTTGTGCCCTCTTAATCAGATTGTGGAAGCAGAGTTTCCATTAGTTCCGAATCCTGCAACATTATTGTGAAGTATTCCTGTTGAAGCCAAATACTTCACAGTGATCGATTTGAAAAATGCATTTTTCTCTATCCCATTGCACAAAGACTCATAAGACCTCACTTTCTTTACATCTAGACAAAAGAGACTAAAACATAATAGTTTACCTCAAGGGTAATGTGAGTCCCTGTCGATCTTTTACAGGGTCCTACAGATGGATTTAGGCAATATTGAACTAAAGAGCGCGTTCATTCAGTATGTAGATGACATATTAATCTGCAGTGAAACAGAGGATGAATGTAGAAAAGACTGTGTCCAGTTAATGACTATATTGGCAGACAAGGAATACAAAGTAGATAAGGAGACATTGCAGTATTGCCAGGACAAGGTGTTGTACATAGGCCAGTTAATTTCACACGAAGGAAAGAAAGTGACACCTGAAAGAGCTGAGGCTATCATGAAGACGCCAAAGCCAGATGAGGTAGTGGAGAAAATGCAGCAATTTCTGGGCTTATTCAATTTTTGAAGCCTGGGTGTTTGGTTACAGCACATACACAAAACTGCTGCTGCAAGCACTTGAGAAAGCACAAGTCGGTAAGGAAAAAATCGAATGGACTGAAGGAAAGGAGGAAGAATTTGAGGAAATAAAAAGAGTAATCTGTACAGCTCCAGTTTGGGTAATCCCCGGATATAGTGAGGAATTTTATTTGTTTTCGCACAGTAATGGGTCAGTAATGACAGCAGTGCCGACACAAAGAACAACACCAGGGTACAAACCTTTGGCGTATTATAATGGGATTTTAGACACAGTTATGAGAGGACATTTTCCATGCAAACAATCTTTCGCTGCTGCCGCATTTGTGATTGAGAAATCCAAAAGTATTACCATTGGCTGTGCAATGACACTCTACATGGAGCACACCTTATTTGCCAATTTAGAGAAACCCAAAGGAACATTGACAACACAAAGAGCTTCAGCTTATGAAGTAATGATCACCAACCCCACGATTAAAATAGTGGGGTGTAAAATAGTGAACCCAGCCACATTTATATCTGAACCAGTAAAAGAAGGTGATCATGTATGTGATTTCACTAATTATGTCAAGTTCTATGTTGAATACCATATGTGAAAGAAAATGCTCTAGCAGGAGGGGGAAGTTCTTTTTATTGATGGTTCTTTGAAAATTGACCAAACTAGTGGGGAGAGGCATTCCGGTACCGCAGTTGTTAGACACAGATTAAATGGTGAATTTGAGGTAGTGGCGAGTGCAAGACTACCATCTCATTTTCAGCACAAGCGGCAGAATTAGTACTGCTTATTGTTGCGCTTGAAAAACACAAAGATTAGGAAGTGACAGCGTACAGTGACTCAGCCTGTGACATCAACTGTACATGCAGGGATGTCACACTGGAAAAGGAGGGGTTATCTCTGTGCAATCAGCACTCCAGAGCAATATGTGTCTTTATTGGACAGGGTCATTAAGGCACTACAACTCCCAGTAGCCATAGCAATCATAGAAAAAGGTAGCGCATACTAAACAAATCGACTTTACAAATCTGCGGCTTCATTTCTGCAAGAGATAAAGCAAAAGGGTTGTGTATTCTTCTGGAATTTTGAATTTTGATACTGGGAACGTTAAAGAAATATTGAATAGAAGCAAGCTAGTATGAGACAGGTTTAATATGCTGTCAATTATGCAATTAATAGAGATTCAGGGTAGAGCCCCACAAGAAGAGCAGGAGCTATGGAAATATAGGGGTGTTCTTTATCCCCCATGGAAGCATTATAGAGACAGGACAGCACTGGAAACCGAATGATGCCAGCGACACTGTTGAAAGTCGCACTCGAGTAGTTGCATTGCCCTGCGCATATAACCAGAGAAAGTCTTCCTGCCACAATTGCAGAAGACTGGTTTGTTCCCAATCTATTCGAACATGTTGCACAGTTCATTGTGAATTGCATCGTGTGTCAGCGGTTTACAGCTGGACATACACTGAGAACAATTAGAGGAGTAATACCTCAACCTCGACCTCGACCGATTGCTTATCGATTACGTTGATATGCTGCAGACATTTAATGGATACAGGTATCTATTAGTGGTGGTGTGTCCCTTTTCTAGGTGTATCAAAGCCGGTCATTGTACACACCCTGATGCCACTTGCGCAGCAAAGTTTCTAGTGTGCAAAGTATTCCCAAGATGGGGTGTGTGCAAAGTATTGAGATCCTATAATGGGCCACATTTTGTCAATGAGCTATTTCAACAAATAGGGCGTCTATTGAGTATAAAACATAGGTTTTCTTCTGCTTATCAACCTCAAGCAAACGTGATATGTGAGAGGCTCAATGAAAGGATAGCCAAGATCAGATTAACTTTGAAAAAGGGATGGCTATACTGCCTACCCCTAGCCTTGTATGCTCCACTCGAAATCAGCCAGGTTCAGACCATCATCTTACGCCTCATGAGTTAGTGACAGGGTGTCATATGAGGTACTAAATGGCAGTTCTGGATTAGAAATTGGAAGAAAATTAAATATTCAGATTCATATTTGGGAAACCTTTTATTTTAAAAATAATATATGTTACCAATCAATAGCGATACACATCGGATCATAGTTGCAATTGTGTATTTATAATTCATTCATACCCTACTCTTGTTAAGGAAGATGTCAATATTCATACCTTTCTCCATGACCCAAAAAATGACTGCAATAATTGAGCAGATTGTGCAACTACGAAAGTAAATGGAGCATGTGTATTAAAATGATTCGGGAAGAAGATAATGTGGTTATAGATAGAGCACGAGTTTGAGTATTGGTATGGCACACCAAACACCTTTCTAGACTTCTATGCCTCTGCTCTCTCATCCCCTATGTCATGAGTACAGTGAGAACCTTCATTTCAAAAGAGATGTCGACGCAAGTTGCAAAGTGCCTTAGACATCTAGCAGCATGTACTACTAGAGGACAGTTTCAAGGGAACTGGGCAACCTTGCGATTCAGATGAAGACAGACATTTCCATACCAGGATGATTATATAAAAACAACACAAATGGAAAAGGACACTGAATGGACAGATAAGATGCTTGAGTATCCAGCTGCAGGAGAACACAAGGTGATTGTTGAAGAAATGAAGAGGATGAATTGCTCTGACATGACAGAAAGAACTGGAATACCAGGATGCCGGGAGCATTCACAACTGCTAATCTATGGACGAGCGAGTATGGACAAATGATGGGAAGATGGAATTATGTCCTGTGCAGCTAAATGATGAGTGTCTAAAGTCATGGGAGTACTCTAAACTGCTTGACATGGGTGGAAGACGAATCAGGCTCACTGGCTGTAGTCCCATTGGTTAATGCGACACCATGCTTTCCGAGCAAGGGAAAAAAAATCACATTGGTCATAATAAAGAGTGCAAGAACATAATGGACATTCCAGGAATGAAGACAGGGAAAGCTGTCTTAATGGATCAATATTGGGCCTGCAGATCTAGAGCATATATGAATCTGCCCAAGAATTAGGGTGGAGTGTGTTCCTTGGTAAATATCCATGTTCCAGCATTGGTGAGTCCACAAAGTGACCTGAAGATTGAAGAATTTCGAGAAGTGGATGATCACCTATGAAAGAGGAGGTCACTAGAACTCTGGCAGATGAAGAGAGGGAATTAGTTCTCACAAAAATCACTAACTGCTTATGAAAACATTCCTGATTAGCACAAATTGTTCAGCAGGACTGCAGTGATGTTCACATCTATGTTCATGCCTGGAATTCAAAGAGCGGTGAATGCGAAATGGCTACTGATCACCAGGTGGCAGCTGCTACAAACAATCAATCCCACTATAAAAGGATTTAATGCCATAAAAGAAGAGCTGAAGGCCATAAGGTTGATGACCCTCCAATATAGGTATGTCCTTGGTATGATTACAGCATCGGAAGGAGGTGTTTACACTAAGATCAGGCCATCGTGTTGTACATTCATACCATCTCACAGTGAGGAGACAGTGGCCATTGGAGATGACACCTGTTTTCATGGATTCCTTATTGGATGGCACATTTATTCAAGTTCCTAGGAGCAATATTGTTGATAATAATGTTTGGATTCTGTATCAGTGGGAATAAAGATCATGAAGCATGAACCAGAAGACAATGTGCTGACCTGTGATGCCATTAGTGATCATATTAAAGCAGGTATTGTGGCAACTTGAAGGAACACAATTCTGGTTTCCAAAGGATCATAAGAATTACGTGGGATGTTCTGTCTTCTGTACCCCAAGTGGAGAATGCAATTACATGACCTGGAGTATGGATGAAAATATAAAAAATGCGAGCACCCAGAGGGGGGTGATGAAGATATGGTTATCCAAGAAACTCTTCTTCAAGAGAAGATACAGAGAAGCAGGAAAACTTGAGTAGGTGATCGATGACTAGACCAGAGGGGGGAATGTAGAGGAACAGACATATACATCTGCAGGAGATCCTACCCCCCTACCTCCCCTCTATTGGAGAGATGAGATTGTGCCTTGTCTGACACCAGCTATCATACCAATAATGCAGAGAGTATTTGGAAGGAGATATACATTGAGACCACCATATCAAATGTACCCACGAGGTAAGTATGGCCTACAGGAAGATATCCCTGAAGAAATATGAGAACAAACTAAGAAGGTGGACTGATCACATCACAAGAAAGTGGGCACGATGTCTCGAGATACTGAAAGAAGATGGTGTATGGATCCTAGAGAAGAAATAATGAAGTAAAGAATTAAGTGAACTTTAAAGGTATAGGGCCTCATTACGACCCAGGCGGTAAGTGATTGAAATTACCGTCATGGCGTAATGAGCGTTAACGCCATGGTCCGATGGCGATAAGAGCGCCACATTACGACCCATCGCGCACGAGCATTACGCCATGGCGGTAACGTAAATTACGCCATGCCGTAAACAGCCCTTACCGCCCCCGTTAACAGCGCAGGGTGACCTACCGCCACCCATCATTGCGCCGACCGTAGTCAGCGGTCACCGTAATTAGCGGTGACCGCAATTAAGCGGAACCGGAAATAGCGTAATCGCGGCGGAACGGGAAACAGCACAGCGGCCATCTTAAAAAACACAATCCATTGCCATCCTACCCAACCACACCACAACCAACCCTCAAACCCTGACATTCCCATAACCCACCCATTTCCACAGCCAACCATGCCTAAAGTTGTCAAGAAGGCATGTGACAGGCAGCGGCAGGAGCGCTTCAGTCGAGAGGAACTGCAAATGCTTGCAGACACGCTCCAGGAGAAGGCTGATGTTGTCTTCTCCAATGAGATGACCCGAACAGCCATAGGCCGCAAAAAGTAGGTGTGGGAACTTGTGGCACAACGTGTCAGTGCTGTTGGAACCACCCCACGCACCTCCAAACAGTGCCGCAAGAGATGGGACGACCTGCGGATCAGGGTCCGGGGCATTATGTCTGCCAACCGTAACCTGGCCCTGGGAACTGGCGGGGGAGCAGACTCCCCACTGAAGATGCAGCCATGGGAGGAGACATGTGCCTCTCTGATTGGCATTGAGTGCATCGAAGGTGTCGGCGAGATGGAGAGAGGGGCCCCGAGATCTGGAGACACAGGTAGGTGCCTCATATCCAGCCTTGCAAGACACCCTGATACACTTGCACGTGACAATCACAATGTGGCAGACGCAACACATCAGCAGATGAGCCACACCCTGCGCACATGCAGCATGTACACTGTACAGTAGGCAGACACACACCTGCATGCAAAACCGAACCTAAAGGGAGGCAACCTGTATGTCACGGGCTACTAACTCCACCATCTATCCATTTCACTCTTCACAATGCCTGCTCAATGTCCGCTGAACCATCAATAACAGTCACCCTCCTCTGCTCCACCACAGGCTCGCAATCGGACACTGGCAGGGACGACAGCACCAGCACCCCAGCCAAGAAGGCCAGGAAAGTGGGAGAGGGGAACCAAGCATCCACCTCTGCTGGACCCAGGCAGAATCCACGCCAGGCTGAAGAGCCCAGGGCAGCAAAGTCCCCCGAGGAAGGGGTCGTGACAGCACCTGCAGCCCAACCACACCCACTGTTGCCCACTGAGGGCAATGCGTCAGCAGGGAGCAGTACTGTTGGGGAGACTGCAGCCATCGCTGCCTGCTCCGACAGTGATGTGGAGGATGACACCGGACTTGACCACAACACACAACTGCACTCACCACACCTATCCCCAATCAGCCATCATGGAGATGACACCCAGGGCCCATCGCCAGCTAATTCATGGCCAGCAACTCCAAGCCCAGTGGGAGTTGTGGAAGATGGGAGTAGTCCCATTGGTCCCCCATTGGCACCCCCCATTGGGCCAGAATTCCAGCTGTCGCTGGAGCAGATTGCCAACAGGCAGGAAGCACTGGGCACACTCCTCACGCAGCATGTAGCCGAATGTGTAAGTACCAGTGCAGCCATAGAGAGGAGTGCTGATGGCATCAGGGCTGCCATCCAAACTGCCAGCAGGGACATTTGCACCGAACTTGCTGCAGGGCGGCAGATGATGAGCCAGCTCATCCAGACAATTCTGGACACATGCCGTACTGAGCAGCCCGATACATCCTCGGCTGCAAGTTCAGCACAAGCCTCTCCCGTCCGCAGGTCATCCAGGACCCAGAGGAGCACAGGCAGGGGGGCCCCAGGTTCCGGGAGAGGGGGCAGTCAATAGTGTGCTGAACTATACTCATTTCACCACGGGCACTGTCACATGTTTGCAGGGTGTTCATGGGGGAGGGGGAGGGGGGTATTGGGTGTGTTGGAGTGTTCAGGGGGGAGGGGGAGGGGGGTATTGGGTGTGTTGGAGTGTGCAGGGGGGAGGGGGAGGGGGGTATTGGGTGTGTTGGAGTGTGCAGGGGGAGGGGGAGGGGTACTGTTATACCTATTCAGTAGTACAATCCACTTTTTCTTTTCTCACAAACTAAAAGTGTGGACATTGTTCATTGCGTATCTGTGCTTTATTGTTACAGTACACAGTGTTGACATACCAGACACACACAGTGCCCCAAGTGCCATCCATATGTCACACACTCGCTGTGTGTGCTAGAAGTATCGGTCAATGACATTCTGACGCATTATATGGCCCTCCTGTGCATCGCTGCCTCCCTGAGGTGCTGCCCCTTCCCCATCATCATCATCCCCATCATCAGGTGGTTGTGGTTCTGCGTCAGGGGGCAGAGGCACGTTTCGTCTGATGCACATATTGTGTAGCATGACACATGCCATGACGATCTTTGCAACCTTCTCATGGCGGTACAGGAGTGCCCCGCCAGACCTGCTGAGGCAGCGGAAACGTGCCTTCAGTAGGCCAAAAGCATGCTCTATCACCACACGGGTACATGCATGGTTATGGTTGTAGTCCTCCTCATGCTGGTTTGATGGGTTCCGGACTGGTGTGAGGAGCCACCTCTTCAGGGGATAGCCCGCATCACCTGTAAAATGTGAGAAAAGAATGTGTCATGAACGAGATTGATATGTGAACAAGACCCACAACCATGCCTTGATTCTGACTGTTACTGTGCACCAATTGGAGTTGTGGATATGGATTTACACTGTGCAACCAGTATGTGTTCATGGCTCTCATGTACTGTTTTGCATGCTAAAACACAATGCAGGGGGGACGATTGCCTTGTGAGTGGCCATCCACTGTGTCCGTTCAGGACGTCATTCATGTGACCTTGCACGTGTCCTGTGAGCTTGAAGCTCACATGATAGCAACATCGATGTCTGGCTCATTATGACCCCAGTGAGCATTACTGGTGTCAATGGGGACAGTTTGTGGGTCTTGTAGTGGTGCATTGATGTGCCTGTCTGTCATGTGCCTCCTTTGTGCGCAGTTGTGGGGGACAGGCCTTTCAGTAGTTGGTGCATGGTGACGTGCATGTTGGTGTTATTCTTTAGGGTCAATGCGGCCACAATTTGCACAATGCACTTGCAAATGGTTGTGTCGTTTTTGGGATGCACTTTCATTCACATGTTGGGATGATTAGGTCAGGCTTGATGTGTACACTTCTCTGTTGACGTCAGTGCTGCCACAGGGAATGATCTGGCTACTGCTAGTTGCACCCACCCCCCTGTATCTGCCAGATGTAATATGCATTGGTACGTCATTCAACACCCACTTTGCATTTCCATGCTCATGTCATTAGACTCACCGAGTAGGTAGGATCTTGGGCCTGCATGTCGCTCCATGTAGCGTGGTATTGTTGAGTTCCGTAGGATCATAGAATCATGGGTTGATCCGGGGAATCTGGCACAACAATGTGTGATGATCCTGTTGGAGTCACAGACCATTTGCACGTTGATTGAGTGGAAATGTTTACGGTTGCGGTACGGTACCTCCATGGCATGTGGGACCACCAATTCAACATGGGTGCAGTCAATGGCACCAATGCAACCAGGTATGCCGGCCAGTGCATGGAAACCCACTTTGGTGTTGGCAATCTCCTGGGCAGACCGTGGTAATGAGATGTGGTCATCTGTGTGCTTGAGGAGGGCATCGAGCACTTGCATCAGTGTACGTGAGAATAATGGTTGTGATATGCCATGCAAGTGCCCCACTGTGTGCTGGTAGGTGCCTGTGGCCAGGAAGTGGAGCATGGACACTACCTTCAGTAGGGGGGGGTGGCAGTGGGTGTATCAATCATGCTGACGATGTCGTTGTGTATCATGTCCACAATGGTGGTGATGGTGTCCCGGTCCAGTCGGTACAGGGTGTGGATCTGCTCAGCGGTGAGGTTGAATGGGCTGGGTCTGATGCGTGGGATTGGGGGCTGCCTGCGTGGTGGCACTGGCTGTGCTGGTGGGGCTTGCTGGGCCTGCCTTGCCCTCCTTCTCCTCCTGCGTCTCCTCTGTGCAGCCTGTTGTTGTTGTTGTTGTTGTTGTTGTTGTAGTTGTAGTTGTTGTAGTTGCTGTTGTAGCACTCGCATTGCTATCAGGTCCTCCAGCCCCAACATTGCAAGTCCTATTGGTATCATTGTGGAGTGTGACTGGGTGTGGGAAGGGGTGGGGTGTGCTCTTTTTGTACTTCCTGTGTCTGTATTGCCTTCACCTGTGCTGTTTCTGTGCACCTGTGGCAGCTGCATTCACTTTACATGGCCCTTTACGGTTGCTTCGCGATGGCGTAATTTGCACCATGGCGGTAAGGTACTTAACGGGCTGGGTGATGGCGTTAGGGGCATGTCCGCTTGGGTCGGCATTCCCGCACCTTTCCGCCATGGCGCTAAGTACGGTGTGGATGTTCGCGTGCGCGCGCCCTTGGCGCAGTCAGCGGCAGCGTTAGCTACGATGCCGCTAGTGACATCGTAGTTTACGGTCACGGGTCGTAATCGGCACGAGCGGAAGACGATGGCGGTAATCGTTTACCGCCATCGTTTTTCGCTTTGCGCCAGGGTCGTAATGAGGGCCATAAAGAAGAAAAGTGCACGGTAGAAAAGCTCTGCAGAAGTCGGAAGCATGAAGAATGTACAGATGCTGACACACAAGATAGATCAAGTCATCCTGTAGGCTGGCTATAAGTAGTAAATAAAATGCAGGCAGAACCGCCATTGTATAGAAACTGGACATTGGTATCATGAAATAATAAGCCAAAACCCATGAAAGGGGAATGAAAAGCTGTGTCACAGTAGAATAACAGGTTGCTGAAGCTGCGTGGTGAGGCTATCTTGCTTGAAGTCAAGATCCTAGAAATCATGATCAGTTATCTACTCTGAAGAAGAACTGGTGTGCTGAGGATGAATACTCTCATGTTAAGGTGCAAGAAAGAACACAAGGGATGCTAAATTTAATTCATTTAAAAGGCTGCTGAATGAACCGTATCGTGGTCTCTAGTCACATGAGTCAAGGATGGATATAGAGTTTGAACTTGGAGTTTCAGATACAATAGTGAGTGCCCTCACGCCTGTGCGTTCCCAAGATGAGAATTCTCTGCAAGGCCAAGTACAAAGTCAATTGCATGGCAGAAGGCATGGGTGATGAGAGATGCTGGGCTAATTGGGTGGTGAGGTAGCTTCATGTCCAATCTCCCTGCACCGTGGTCTTGGCTTACGTGCTGCTAATTGACCGAATGTGCCAGACATGGCACAAGCATGCCAAACCAATTGTATTAGTTCATAAAACAAAGGACCTTATAGCTTGAGAACCTAATGAAACACAGTGTAACCGATTTGTCTTAAAATGACACATATGAAGAGGTAGGTATAAGTTGTCCACCTGATAAAGGACAGCCAATAACAAACCTAGCTCCTATATGATTTTATATCTAGATATTGCCCTTAACCAATTCTGACCCTTGATAGGTTTTTCACTATTGCCACATAGTATGACATCACTCTCTCTGATGCATAATGAAGTATATAAATAGTATTTTTAGTGGAAATCATTGAGACACTGAGCGTTCGTCCCTTGATATTTGTTGTAACCTCCCTGTTTTAGATAGTTGTTAATAAAACAGTAACTTGCCATGTTGTTGAGTTTGTCCGGTTATTTGGACTCAGGATTATCCCATCCCATTACAGATAAACGGTCGAACGGACATAAGCTCAAGAACATTAAGCTTTCAACCTGGTATTAGTTTTGTATCATCTTGCCTTCAGTTGGATGGGAACTACGGTCTCTATCTGGCTCGAATGAATAGGCTTTGTCTTCCGAGTTCAAGTCACGTGGCTCTCAGGACCACAAACTTAATTGTCCTGCTTGCATTTTTGAGGATGTTCTGCTTTTACACTTGCAAGTGTCCTATCTCTTCTGCTAATGTGAAACATTCTCTCCCTCAGTGTCCTTGGCAAGGCTGTGCACAATAGCTGCACTGAGAGGCTGGTCTGCGCCCCTCTGCAAAATCAGCGGGTCAGACATTGCTCTATATTCTCAAGCCCTTTCACTGCCTTCCATTAATTTCAATATGGCTGTGGCTTGCATCTCTATTTACATGGCCACTCGTATTAGATGCTTTCAGCGTCACCAAGCACTTCGTATGTATTCTTGTGCAACTTGGGGAGGTAGGGGCCAGGAACGATGTACAGCTTCATTTCTGTGGCGTTGAGAAGAGGGCAGGCTTGGTGTAACGAGGGTCACATTCATGTCTCCCGCTTCTCTCCACGGACGGTGCTCCAGCCTGAGAGTTTTTTTCTGTCTTGTTCCGGCCCAATTCCTCCCCTGTGAGTGCGAACATTAATACAGTGGCAAAATCATCTCATTTGCACCTATGCCCATAAGTCGTGCCAGCATGGCACAAGCGAGGGCTTGAGTAGTTGGCTACCACCAAACAATTCGGTATAGCCATTCAAATACCAATGTTTCGGAACTAGTTTTAAGAAACTCTGGTGCACTAAGGGATGGCAGGAATCCAAAAAGCCATGACAAGGCGCCAGCTTCACGTGCTCTCTTCCAGGCAGCCCACGTTCTGCGGTTCAAAGCCGGCTGAGGAGACAACAACAGTTTCTTTCCTAGAAAACAGATCAGGGATTCAAGGAATGTTAATAGGTTCTTCATTAAGGGATCTTGTGCAACCAGACTTTATTTTTAGGAGAAAACAGTATGTTCTTATCAGGCAGGACTGTTTTGAAGAAGCGGCATATTTCTCAAAGCACTTATGCGGTCACATGACGAGAATGAGGCCATTTGGCAACCCCAAGGTTGCTTTTTAACTTCCAAGTGGCTCCAAAGAGGAAACATACTCTGTTGTCCTACCGAGCCTAAAAGTCTTGAAAAATCCAAATTTGAGTGCAAAAAGTGTGTCTATTTTTTAACATAAAGATTGGCAAAATCCTGCTACTTTGAGGGAAAAAGCCACATTTAGAGAGAATAAGCTTTGATCATAAACATGAAGTAAAAATACAGGTTGGACTGGCCTATCAGATACATCTGCACAGTTCCCAAGAAATACACCTCGTAACTGCCAGGTACATACACAGGGTGTGTGCCCCCTAAACTTCCAGGGCTTCAGGCTGCAATACTTAAACAAGTCTTTGTCAGTGAAAGCGTTAATTTTTGCTGACCAAGCATGTGTTAATGTGATTTCAAAAATTCGTATATATGTATACATACAAAAAGGCCTCTGAGTGCTTTAGGGTTGTTTCATGCTGAGTGCCAAAGTGACCCACTCTCCCTCTTCCAATCCTTGGTTCCTTATTTGACTGAACTGTGTTATCCTGGGCCAACAATTGTATCTCGTGGTGCTCCTGCCACCATGTTGGACAAAGCTGGAGATGCGTCAAAAAGTCTGAACACTGGTCCCTGCTTAAAGTTAGGTTGAGAAATGGGTGATCACTAAGCCAAATACTATGGTGAGAGAATGGGGACCTAGCCCCCCTTAAGAAATTAATTTTAAAAAATGCACACACTTACTGCGGTGAGCTCAGAAAGGCTGCAATTGGGTTGAAACCCAAAAGTGGAATTGAAGGAGGCCCCAGAGTCCTTGTAAATGAAGTGGTGTGTCCTATGATGTGAGATTTAGGGAGAATGTGGAAGGATAGCGGCCTGGCATACGCATATCCTTAGATAACATCTTTCTCATGACACTTTCATGACTTACACTAAAACAAAATCTGAAAACCTGTATAACTAATCATACTTCCCATTAAGTCTGAATTCCCAGAGTGGGACGCTCTCATCGCCCCCAATGGTGTCTCTTTATTGCCGGGACTTCTCTCGTCCCCACTGTGTCTCTGATCTTCAGAGTCTCTTATCTTCCCTCATTTTCAGTATTATCCCTCCAGAAGGTCCCTCAACCACCTCAAAGTATCACTGTCACAACCCTGCCCCCCTTTCTCACCTTCGTTCGTTTGTCATCTTTGCTCGTGTTGGTGTTTTATGCAGTATTAAAATGCTGCCCGCGTCTGCTTCTCGGCACTTTGGGACGCGGCAGCGTACAGCAAGGCCAGAAAAGGCAAGGTTCGGAAATGTACAGAAACCAGAAGACGCAAGAGTGCGCCACAGACTCTGCGCTGGGGGCCTGGACCTAGGCTGTAGGCACCTAAAATGGCCCAGGATCCCCAGACAAGCCTAAAGCACCTGTCCAGTAGTGGGATAGCCTATTGGCTTTGAGGAGTCTCCAAAGACAGGGTGGGCTTCAGTTTGTAAGTTCCCAACTGAGGCGTTTGCCCCCTGCCTGCCCAACAGCAGCCCTCTTTATCATGACAGTTTTCATTTGGGATTGCACAGCGGGTTCAAGTCAGGGCCCCTGTGCAGCCAGTGCTAGGTTCTTCTGGGAATCTTCTGTGTAGGCCACTCCCACCCAAACCCCTCCCTATACCACATCTACTGCATGAAAAGGTGGCAGTAGTGTGAATCCTAACCCTAACGACTGAATACACAGGCTGACCAAGATGGATACACTAGGACGCCCCATCGACCGCACTCCAACCCTGAACCATTCAAAGCCTCAACCGACCATGGTCACGTTAGACAACAAGAGAATAGATACTACCAACCCAGTTCCACACCTGAAGAAAAGGTTCAGACACACCTATCACTCCATACAATACTCACTATGATACAGCTGGATCAGCGCAGAACCACCACAGCGAGAAGACCCACGAGGAACGAGCAACAACCTCACCCACAGGGATACAGCTCTAACGGAACCAGAAGTACCTGAATCAGGATACAGACCCCACTAACCCAAACCTCAATCTTCTGCACACTCAACCCACACAAAAGTCACACAAGCATTTCTCTCCCAGCAATCAGCATGCACTTTACCATACTGCATCAACAACACATAAACATCACCTACAGCACAAGAGGTCTCGCCCGATCCGATACTTGCAGCAAAGCCCAGCACTCAGTGTATAACAAGCTGAAGCTCCCAACAGCACACCACCTCTCCTACTCTCCTTCTCCCCTCCTCCCGACTAACCCTACCCATCTTCCTTCCTGTTTACAGATCCGCAAGAGCTCCTGGGGACCAATTCTGTTGGTGACGGTGCACTATATGAGTACCTTTAACATAACATAACATAACATAACATAACCCTAAGATCTCTCTGAGAGACCGTGTGTTCAGAGGTGTATCCAGGATTGTCTAACAAGGGGGGTCTGAAGCTAATGTAGTTGGGCCCACCACAGTGAAATAAACATCTGGAAATGCCCCCAAAATGCTGCTGGGTGGGCATTTACAGATTTTGGGTGGGCCTTGATCCCGCTCCCCTAGCCCCCATGATCCTTAGCAGCCCGAAGTTCTCCAGCGAGAGGCGACCAGCCCACACCACCGGCCCACGCTAGTCACCAGGATCCCCTGAAGAGGCAAATCACTGCCCATTCAGACCACCTGTCATAGGGACCTGGACCCACTGGTCTGGGGCACTCCCCCGGCGGGTCTCGGAGGCGAGGCAGGGCAGTGGGTTCACAGAGGAGAAGGAAATGGTGTCGCCCCTCCCCGGACACCCTTAAATGGTGATGTTCCCGCCACCTGCTCTGCCCTGGGAAAGCGTGCAAAGCATCCTCTTCCCGCCCGCCCCCCCACCCTCTTCAGTGCACCAGTCTATTTGTGGACCGGGAGGACAGGCAGGGTCTGGGCTGCAGTCAGCCCACGGCTCTGAATTGCTTGTATGGCCATACCTATCCTACCAGACCACCCCTCTAATTCGCTGGAGTTACCTCCGTTCATCTTCCTCAATGGGTCTCAACTGTTCCATATTGGGTCTTCTCATTTTGCCAAGTGTATCACACCAGCACAGTATAATATACTTTTTTTACCGGCTTCCCTTTAAAAATTAGTTTTATCCTAATTCTGTGTCCTACTTTTGCTGTCCCGTCGAAGGAATGCAGTAGCATTTGTCTAAGTCATATTCCTCGAATCAATCTAATGTGATCTGAATGTTTGTCCCCTAGCACATATGCGCTTTTTCAGGTTGTTCACTGTTTTTTTTTTTTTTTGTAGAGCTGTCAGATATATCTTTTTTTCTCTCCCGATTATAATTTTTTGTGCTTGGGTTGAAACCTAGGCAGTATTTGGTTGATTAACTAGGCGGTTTTACCATTTTTATTCTGGTTTTAACATGGTTTATGTACTGTATGTATCAGCACTTTATCTGGTGTGCACAATATTGTTGCATAAGTTGTACTTCCAGTGCACTTGCACTTTATGGCACTTTGGATTTACTAAGCTGCTATTCATCTGTGTACTTCTATTGCAATTGCACTTTAATTAGCTGTGTTCTTAGCTGCCTAATTGATCTACTTTTTTCATGTTGCACCAGCACATATGCACATGCAATGGGAAATTATATATAGATATGTTTTACCAGACGATGGTATGACTTTTGCCTTGTTTTATCTGAATTGTTATCTAATGTGCATTAACACAGTATGGGCCTCATTATGACCCAGGCGCTAAGTGTTTAGCGGTGCCGTAAAAGGCTGCGGCGTCGTTAAACACTTAGCGCCTTACTACGCGGTCACTTTGCAGGACCCGACCTGAACGGCTGGTCTAGACCAGCCATTAAAGTAGGGACCCGCAAAGGGACCTTGGTGCTAAGTACGGTACCTCAATTTGCGGTACCGTACTTAGCGCCTTCCCCATTCCCATAGAGCCCTATGGGGCGAAAATGGGAATGGGGAAGGGCCATGGTTCAATGGGGAATTACCGCCCCGCCAACTTTGGAATGGGATGGCAATTCCCCATTGAACCATGGCGGACCCGTTACACCAGGACCAGCCATGGTGCTAATAGCGCCATGGTTTAGCGCCGGTGTTGTAATGAGGGCCAATGTGTTTTATTAGATTGTTCAACTTTGTCAGGTGTTGTCACTTCTGGAGGGCCACTTTGGGTTCACCCTTTGAGATGTTTTTTACAATGTTTTTTTTACAAAGCTTTTGTCATCAATTGGAAATCTTTTTTACACAGGGTTGTATAATTTTTACGCATGCAATGTATTTTAATCATTCCGTGTGTTGTCAAGTTTTGATGTGTATTGTAAGCATTGTATACATATATAAATATTACTGTGTATCAAATCTGCTTGATATTTACATTGATCTGCCCTCCTCACTACTTTCATGGAACACACCACCATTTCGTTAAGTCTGTCTGTAAAATTACACAGAATGTCACATGTAACTGGTACCCTGTAACCGTGCCTCGATGCCTCCGGGGTTTTTGTGTGCATTATAAATGAAAAAATGAATAAATTGTGCCTGTCATTCGCTTACACTAATCTGAGTATCTTGTCTTTCCATTATGGTGTGTGAATTGATCCGACATGGCTGTCTGCACTTTTCAAACCCAGCACCATTGTGCTAGTGTTTTAGTAACTAGCAGCAAAGTAGGACCAGGTTGTAATATATGTCTTGTGGGATTACTTCACTCTGTTGTGATCAAGCACAGAGCTGAATGCGAAACACGTCATTCCGCTTGTGTGCCCTGTGTCAGTTCTTATCTAACAATATTTCATTAAAGAGCCGTGTTTATTTCATCACGGTGTGGCCTTCATTTGCAATTGTGTGCCTTGACCAAGGAGTGCGTTCTGTGTCGTTTTTTTGTTTTTCTCTTGCAAAATATAAATATATATATATTAGAGAGAACAAAGGCGCATTGGAACGCGCTTTAAGGTTGCACTTGCAAGGATCCCACAAGAAGTGTTCAGAGTACACTCTGTCAGCCACAAAGGGTATAAAGGGCCAATTCCAGTTTATTTATGACATAGGATACAAAGGAAAACCGTATTACGCACTGATTTCGTAGCCTACTGGCCACTTGTTCACATACAATTCTTAAACATTCCTCTGACCGTGTTTTTTAAAAGGACAGTTCATGTTCTCTACGCTTCTTTGCAGGCAGTCCTTTCATTATTTCTGAGGCTTTCCGCAGAGGTGTTGCTAGGTCTGGAAAAGATTCTGGGCTATGCTAATATCGCCACTGTCGGGACTCAGGGCTAGCTAGTCTTTTTGGTTGTTGCCCCTGAGCTTCTTTCTGGGGTTACAACTGAAAGTCCTAGGGCTATAGCCCCCTAAACACCCCCCTAGCAACTTTTAGTGTGATCAAAGAAAGGAAGGCAATGCCTTGGTAAATACAGGCGGCCATTTTCAAACATTTTCAGATGTAAAATAAACTTTTCTGCTATGTTTAAAATTGGAAGGCAATATATATATCCCATCTTTCACCAAATGTACTTTTCTCCTCACCGAGCATGCCTTCCTCTCCCCCCCCCCATGTGCCTGTAATCTCTGAGAAGCGGATGCAATTTCCCCAATATGTATATCTCTTATACCCACCAACAATGGGAACATGTCACTCAGACACCTGAACACTCCACTGGCTCCCAGTCAAACACAGAATGCAATGTGAAGCCCCTTGTATCACCGACACCACCACCAGAAACCACCAAGAAGGAATTCTGCCACTACACACCTGCCAGAAGGCTTCACTCCACCAATGCAGGCCTTATAAAAGTCCTGCCCTGCAGCCATAAACGTCAAGACTCAGATTCTCATTCTCAAGCCTATTGGGTAACCTCTGGAACTCCATGCCCGAGTGGCTCCACACAGAGCAAAACCACCTGGACTTCAGAAAATCGAAACCGGTCTGTCCGTGTGACAACCACAGACAGATTATCACTGATATGCACCCACCAAAGGGCAAACAAATCTGGTTGTAAATATTTACTAGGCATCATGGACTGTGACCCAAAGAACCACCGCAGCACCAATGCCACAAACAAGAATGCATTACAGAGAAGGTTCAATTAGTCTCACTTATGAGTCTGAAGAACATCTCTACAGAACGTTGAAATGGAGAACTCTATTTACAACAGACTCAAATAGGGCAGTCTCTGAAACCTATCCTCATCACAGGTCTGTGGCGTCAACAACCCAGATCTGCAAAAACCAGGCCGGGCCCACAAAAACACATTCCACCTAGCACACCCAATCGGCATACTCCTCGCTATGCACCCTCTACACAGGAGTCAAGCCACCTCTTCCTCCTCAACATAACTCTTGCTTGCCCACTAAACAAAACCCTACTGGTTTTGTCTAACCAGCAATCCACAGAGGCCGGATTCCACACGATCCTCCTGATCTACCATCACCCAACAATCACCATAAAAGTGGAACCAATAACAGCATGAAACTCACCATTCAACTAAAACTGACAGTACCAAGCTCGTCCTTCCGGGTTTCACCTACAGGCAGACCGAAAACCCTATCTGGTCAGTGGATCCAATCAACTTCATGCACCAAGACTTGTTAAGGGCCTCTCTAACCACCTCTCTGATACCCAAAATAACCCACTCAACTTTCTGTCTTTTATCACCTCTCTGCTACTTACATGGAGCCCCAGGCCCACTACAGCCTTCCGCCTGCTAGCACAACCTCCACCACATAAACCTCCAGACACCACTTAGAGTCCTCAGCATGATGCACAACATCTTTAGCCCTCTCACTCACCGTCCATTCCTCTTTCCACAAAAGTGGCTCTCCTGGCATCCCGGTCCTGGTGCCTAATAGATCCTGTGCTCTCCTCACTGGATAAACAGACACCCAAGGGTCACTGCCACAAACCACCTATACCAGCACACAGTGCTTGAGAACATATGGCAACACCGCAGATTTTGCACCTGCCTCTTCGTTTAGCCCCACTGACAACCCTCCCCTCTTTATTCGAGGACCGCTATGGCCAAATGGCTAAAATGGCAGAAGGGCGCTGTACAGAGCAACTTTACATTACAAATCACTACTCCTCCATTAGGTTTCTCTCATCTTCCGCCAATTCGTCTCTGATCTTCCCCATGCGTCCACCATTTCCCCCATGTGCCTCTCTTACATCCTCCAAAATATATCTCTACCCTCCCTCTCTCTCTTAGGTGCCTCTCATCTTCCCCCAATTTGTCTTTAATCCCCCCCATATGCCTGTCATTTCCTGAAGCTGTCGGTCTTATATCTGTATCTTCCATCTTCGTCAATGTGTGACCTTCAAACAGGCTTCCCTCACCTTCCCCCAAAGGACCTGTATTCTTCCCAAGCATGCCTCTGCGTCATCTCCCAATGGTCTTCTACTCGGCCCCAATATGCTCTTGTTTCTTCCCTCAGTGGCACACTATCCTCCCCAATATGTCTGTTGCTTCTTCCTCTAATGACCCTCAACATGTCCCTCTTTCTGCCCTCAGCATGGCTGACAGGCAATATAACCCCAACGCCTTGCTTTCTATGTACAGACATATGGTGAAGCAAACCATGTTTACTATTGATGTTGGTAGGTAGGGCCTGTTCACTGGCCAATGTATTGCCGAGGGACCATTTCCACATTTGGGAGTTGTTTTGGAGTCTGTAACTTATTTATCAAGAGTCATGGAGCCTGCGGGGAGGATTGGAAAAACAACTCGATCTGCGCAGTCTTTGAAATCCGCCCTGAAATAGCCCAACATTAATTGATCTTGGATTCCACAGACAACATATCAGCCAAAATTCCTCTTGCTGCTAGACGCATGTTACTGGCATGCAACAATGGGCTCCCAGCCTTACATCATCTCCACAGAGACAGCTCTCGCCCAGCGCACAGACTGCTTCCCATTCAGAAGGGCTTCTTTAGAACCGGCTAGAGTAAGCATTAACTCCCCCAGACAGACCTGGTGCAAAGCCGTAATGTGTGGAATCATGGCTAGGACAGTACGTCACGTGACAGGAAGGCTCGCAAAGCAACACTTTGCACAAAAGGAAGTCCTCTGGTGTAGCACTGCTTCCTTTCCACTTTAGTACTCTCCCCTGGCTGCCCACACTAAAGGCATAATACAAACTGTGCAGCTTGTACAGTGTGTGTATACTTATTAACCTCAAGCAGAATACAACTAATGCATCATTGCACTCGTTGCTATAGCTCTGACTTCACGAAGCACATGATAAAGCCTACCTGAGTGTCTGCCTACGTGGGTCACATGAGGCAAACAGTACTATTTTTCTTGTCAGTATGCCACCCAAGCCCGTATCCATCACAAACATCTTAATGTTCACGGTCTATGTGTTTCTCTGGTTCTGGCACCAGGGCACCATGTTGCAGTCTGCCTGTCTCCCGACACTAGGCGCATGATAAATATAGGTGTGTCTGCCTACGCTAAGCACGAGAGGAATTGTTTAGATGAAGAACAAATAAAAAACAGATGTTCTACCATCTTGTCTTCTTGTGCAGTAGTGAAAACAGGTCGCTCGATTCCGAAAACTAATGCTGTGAATATTTTTTTTTTTTTTTAGGTTATCAAACCACCACCACCAAAGCCCAAAGAAGAGAGTGAGGTAAAAACACCCTGTCTGTGTGTGATGTGTCACCAGCCAGGGAGAATTGTCTGGAATGTTGATATTGTTCGCGTACTCTTCCAAAATGGTTGTTGAGCTGTGTGCTAGGCAATGTTCTCTAAGCCAGGACTGGCACACATCGCCGCAGCATTGTATCACTGGAAACAGGGGGATCAGCTCTCATGGAAGTGTGTTATTGGGAAGAGGGCTGGAATCTGCTGACTCGACACTCTTAGGTCTAAACTGCAAGGTCCACAGGTTTACAGAGTTGGGTCATGCAGTGTGTATCCGTGTAGAGCGAAGCAATATGCGCCTGTTTACATCTAAGAAGTTGTAATATACACACAGTTACTAAGGTGTGATAAGCAATATACTTATAACGAGATCTTCTAAATTGATTTCAGACTGCTGTGTGTGTGTGTAGTGCAACTGGGTAATATTCTGAGGAGACACAGACAAAGGACAACTGTTACATGATATTGGTAATCTTGCAAAGCCGCAATGTAATAACCAACAGTTATTGAAGATCACTTGGAGAGAAGAGGACCTGTCCAAAAACGCAGCATTGGCCGGCGGCTTATATCAGGGAATGGAAAGGCAAATAGGTAGTTCCATAACGATTTAGAGGCACCAAGTGTTGCAGGCTGGGAGTTCACCTTGACAGAATTACAAATTAGCACAAGGTCCATTTTTTTAAGTTCTTGTGGAAAAAACGTGAGCAAAGTGACCAGGCAGAGCTCAGTGGGTAGCATAGTCCAGATTCTCGGAGAAGAGTCGATGAAAAGTTGGTTGTGAGTTTGTTTCCTTTTGAAACTCGAAATGTCCAGTCTTAGATAATCTTCGCCATGGGTGTCAGCTTGTCAATTGGGTATTGTGGTCTACTGAAGTGAATAGCTTTGTATGTTAGGAAGCCACAGAGAGTCAGTGCAGGGTAATTAGGTCTGTGGCGCTGTGCCTGTGATGCCCAGTTCCTGAGATCAGTCTGCCAGAACACTGGTGGACAGCTTTCACAAAGGAAAGTCAGGTTTAGGGTAGGCCAGTAAGGAGTGCTGGCACTCCAGGGTTGCAGCCATTGCAACTGAAGTAGGTCGCCAATGGTTGGGGGTCCCTGGCTGGCTGCCTTTCGTTGTTCTGCTGAGTAGAGAAAAATAAACTTGTTCCTACATATTCTGCACTCCACAGAATCATCAAGGCACACGCAGAAGCTGTGGGCACGCACCTCTCTATTAAAGAGCCCACAATGTTTAGCTTCAGTGTTTGCAGGCAAATGCTCAGGAAATCCCTGCCACTTTAAGGGTGGACTTTCTAGCCGAAGATGGGCATCTTCAAAGGATGTCCAATAATCATTGACATGCTTCACCATGTTCTTAGCTCTTTGGTATGGTGCAATGAAAAGACCTGCTGAATTATTAAGTTCAAGGTGTAGCTCGTGAGATGCAACATCAACATTAAAACCAGAGAATTCAACCATTGTGATGTTCCTTAGGAAATATGTATACCATATTATAATCTATGCACAGCACAGCTGCTATACCCCAAAGGTTCCTTATCTAGGAAGGGTTCGTTGAATTCAAGCCAGAGGCATACAGAGGTGAGAAAAACCCCTTCAATCTTCACTGGGTTTGCCAACTATGGTGGCCCTTGAGCACAACTGTGTGGCCAAAACAATGGCACAGAGAGGAGAGATAAGGGACAGGGTGTTGAGAAGCAGGATTTGATGGCATGATTGCTGTCATTGCTACTGGCATGCATCCCCCACATCACAGATGGTTATGTTTGTGTGTCCTGCCGCTCACTGTGCTTTGCTTTGTCTTTAATTCAGTCTTCGTGCCCGATAACTCCCGGTGCGGCACTTAGGCAAGGTATAAAAAGCGTCATTGAGAACGTGATAGATATTTGCTCTGAAGATACAAAAGTACAGCAAATGAAGCTGTAGGTGCCCCAAGAAATATGTAGGTATAGTTTTCTACTGCCCCTTTGGATTTAGAAACAAACAATCCTTGTGTAGTGTCCATGCTACGAGAGCATCATAATACCCCAGTATTGAATAGAGCCTAAATAACTGTGCCCTGGTTAGGTGCTATGTCATTAATTCTCCTGTAAATAATTACAACCGTCGCCTGTGTTTAGTATCAATTTAATATTCATTTCAACTGGTACATTTTCATTTGTTTTGGTTTAGCTTTGATTTATTTCGTATTTAGTTAACATGTGCTACGTGTAGAGTTACCGCATGTAGGTCAACATCCTTTCTCGCCCCCTTTTTCAGTTTTTTATGTTCCACTCTTTTTTGCTTTATTTCCCATATGTTCCCTTCCCCTAATTGCTGGCTTGGCCGTGACATCGTTTGTGTACATTGTTAGATGGATTTATTTTCTATTTCACATGACGGGTCTTATTTTGCCTTTTTAGGACAAAGGTAAATCCCGTCTTAATGATCTTGAAAAGCATGCTCTTTCTAGGCCAAATGACATTTTCGAATTTATCACTGGTCGAAATGACTGGTAAAAAGATGTTCTTGTAAATATGCTCCCTGCATACCTGGGGAGGAGTGCGGGTGAAGAAGTTAGAAGCTAGGTTTTAGGAGCCTGGTTTTCAGGAATGGCACTCACGAGTGTGTATTTTGCAATGCATTCGAAGAAGCAGGTAATTACCGGCTGTGCTTTGGTTTCGAGGCGGAGCTGAGTACCTGCAAGGTATTGGCCCTTGGACACATGTATTCCACATGTGTGCTCCAATGTGTGATGCAGAGAGGCCTGGGTGTGCTGGGAGAGGTGCTGGGCTCTGTATGGCTTCGGAACAGGGAGGTTATGCATTCATTGATGTTACCAGGTGGTTCTTCATTGTGGGAGAATTGCCGTCAATGGCGCTGAGGGGGTTCTACACTGTGCATGTTCCTCTGTGGTCCACAGTCTCGGCGACTGCTGAGGGGTCCGGGAGGATAAAAAGGCAGAATCTGGAGGGTCCCATGTAGAAGCAGGCGGGTGCATTGTTTAGTGGCAACTACATAGTCAACCACCGGCCCCCTGCCCCTCCACAGGATGGCTAGTGCTAGTTATGTGTTTTGTAAGTTCGGGGGACATGCAGTCCCCAAGGAATGTTGTCAGGGAAGGGCCCCCAGTAAGGGGGATGGGGGGTGGTTCAGGTCATCAGGATCAGACGTTTTCGGTTTTTTTTATAGAAAGATGTCTCCTGAATGGTTTTGAGTGAGTCAATGAATTCTCAATTTTGAAAGTCTCTGGTGGTATTAAGGTTGGTTGGTATTAAGCCTACAATAGGCCTGCTTGGATGCTACAGGATTGCAAAAGGCACAAACTAGGAGAGATATGTCATATGCAATTTCCACGGCTTTAGAGCTGTGTAATATGCACAAATCCACACGTTTAGTCCTATATGAAATGGAATGTGCATGAGTGCACGCCTATGCAACATGTGATATCCACTGTATGCACACGTTTAGAGTTGTATGATGCGCGCTCTGCGCAATCAGGTTAGGTGCTTTGAGATAGACACGAGCCTTGATCTTTGTCATATGCAGTATTCAGAAGGGTAAGCCTGTGTGACAGGCATTAGTGGCAAGTATGGAGCTATACAATGTCCTCTATGTGCAAAGCTATCCCATTTGCAATATCATCTGCTGCACTTTGCTGATGCTTTGCAAAACAGTTAAGCCCAAAAAAATGCGTTTGGTTGTACACTTACCCTACGACTACTTATGACTTTGTGTTAACTGATAAACTGCACGAACGATGGCGAACAGTCGGAGCCCCCCAATAGCATTTCCCACTGACCCCCCTGTCCCTAGCAGGCCAGATCTATATATTATTTGCGCAGAACTGGCCATGTTCTTCTCAAAGGCTCTAATCACAAATGTGCAAATTAGAAACTAAAACAGATAGGAATTCCAAATCACTGTTTGCATTCGTTCTACCCTTGCACCCCCCCATGGCAACTGAGAATTAAACAGGGCTCACATGTGAGGTTTGGAGCTTTCAGAACCAACCTCCTGAAGATTGTTGCAGACATTACCCCTGCAAAAACATGGCATAACATAGGTGCCCCGTGCCCACCTTACTTCACTGACTAGTTCCTTGAGACTGTAAAGTCAGCCCATTTCTGTTGTAGATACAGAGATATGTATGACAGATGCAGAAAGATTACCAATGCCCATCTAATCTCATCGACAAGTCTCCATCTCTGTTTAACCCATTACACTTCGGTTGCTAGACATGACAGGTCCTTTCAGACAGAACATAAATACCTGGGGGGCACCCCCATCTCCCATCCAGCTGAGAAATCCACACTGCACATTGAAGCAAAGCCTACCTACCTACAGTATGGGGGGCGCCGCTATCCCCCACCAACCCTCACCTGCAATACCACACAGGCTTTGAAGTGCCTCGCTCCTTTCCACTGCACCACTTCTGCGGCTGTTTCCACTACTGCGGCAGCAGGCATGGCAGCGGAATGATCTTGCAGCTAGTACATCAGGCGGCTGACATTCTTGCGACAAATTAATTCAATCCACTGCCACGCGCTCGCAATACGATACAGAGCAGCACAAGTTCGATCCCCGGGGTCCGCGCTTAGAAACCTTTGGGAATTAAGCGCGTTATAAATAACCCATTACAACTTGGATATCTTATTTGTGCTGCTTTTTGTGGAAATAATTTCTTAATGGTTTCTGAAAGCTTTCTTTGATGTGACCCTCCTTTCCCTTAAATAACCCCCGTTTGTCAACTTTGTTTATGTTTATTGAGTTTATATAGCGCTTTACACCAAAGCGCTTTGTATTCATGCTTCCTCCATTTTCATAATTACTGATTCCCCAAACGTATGTTTCTTTTAGTTATTTGTAGAGTGCTTTCTGCATAACTTAATTATAATTGATCTGGCTCCTACCAAGAAACCCCCAACACAGCCTTCTGCCAATCCCACAGGGGCCTCGCCCAGTATATTTGATAAACACTGTAAGGAAATACATCGCAAGAGAAATCAATCCCATCACAAAAAAATGGGCGCTTTGACAACCAAACCTGTCTGTTGGCCAATCAGCACAGGAGCGGAAACAAAGATAAAAATGGACATACATATGAAGTTCTGATTGTCATATTGTGCCTGGCGGCTTGGACAAAGCGCCCTGCGTGCCAGGGTCTTCTGTCCCGCCCACTGTTGGACCACTTGCGTTTGGGTATTGGGGTGTTCTGTCCAGTTCAGAAGACTCTATCCATAGCCTTAAAACCAGTTCCACATTTCCTATCTGAAGTATTGTGCACAGTTCTGGCTGCCATATCTAATGTATTGTGTCCAGTACCCGGGGCAACATATGGGGGTTGGGTCTTTCCTGGTAGCCACATTGGGAGTGTTGAGTCCAGTTTGGGAGGCTGTATCCATAGCCTTGAATCCAGTTCTAAAGTCCCTTTAACTTTAATATATTTATAAGGCGCGCCAGGTGACCCTGAGGCTTAGAGGCGCCAACAGACAGAAAACAACAAAAGTGCATACAGTTCAGGGGAGGTATCACAACTGGAATAGTAGGAAGCCTAAATGAACAAGACAGTCTTAATCTTTTTCCAGAACACATTTGTGGATTGCATTTCCCTCAAGTCCGTTTGAATGGCAATACAGTCTCTAGGAACAATCAACAAAAAGTCGCAATTCTTCACTAATGACAGTTTGCAGGATGGAACTTTAAGCTGGTTTGTGTTATTGGATCGCAGAGACATCTGGTACTGGATTTGTTAATCAAAACCTCACTCAGCTGTAGAGGACTTAAGCCCATCAAACACTTATGGGTAATCAGTAAGAGGCGCAATTCAATTCTTGCCTCTACTGGCAACCAGTGTAGATTGCGTCTAGCCTCAGACACATGGTCTCTCCCCTTGAGACCCAAAAGTATTCTGACCACACTATTTTTTAGTGTTTGTAGTCTAGTGCATTCGGAGTTTGAGATGCCAACTAGCAGGCTCTTACAATAGTCCGTTGTTGACCCTATTATAGCTCTTTCTATGGTTTTGCAGTTTGCTTGAGAAATATAGGGGCAAAGCTGTGCCAGCAATTTCATAAAGTAAGTGGTTGAGGAAACTAATGCACCTTCATATTCAAGTGTTGGTCTAGATATACCGCTAAAGTTGTTACTTTTTCTTTGGTCTTAATATCACACCCTGCCACTTGAAAATGGCAATAGTCTGATCCCAGTTTATCGATTCTCGCTTTCGTGCCGATCAACCTTAACTAAGTCTTTTCCTTGTTCAATGCCAAGCCATTGTTTACCATCCAATTTTGTATAAGATCATAGATCTTGTTGATAATTTTTTCATCATCATAATGATTGCCTGATAATGGGATGACATACTGGGCCTAATTATGACCCTGGTGGTAGGGGGTTAACGGGGCTGGTAGAGCTACCGGCCCCGTTAACCCCCTACCACTTCATTACGAGGTCTCCTAGTGGGACCTGCTAAGGATGCCTGGTAAAGCCAGGCGTCCTTAGTGGGTCCCACGAGCAGACCAGGATGCAAACAACGGGCCCGTCATTAACAGTCCCATTGTTTGCATCCTCCCCATTCCCGTTGAGCCCTATGGGGGCTCAACGGGAATGGGGATGTACCGGGTCCGGGTTCCCTGAATGGGGAAATACCGGGCCCTCCCAGGTCGGAATGGCCTGGTATTTACCCATTCAGGGAACCCTGACCCAGTACCCGGTATGGGGGTAGCCATGCCGCAAATTGCGGCATGGCTACCTCCATGGTCGTAATGAGGCCCATTGAGTGTCATCCGCATAATTTGTAAAGGCAATCCCATGTTCTTCCAACAGATCAAAGAAAGGCACTGTAAATATATTATAAAGCGAGGGTGATATTTATTTTTATTTATTTGAATTTGTAAAGCGCACTAACAGCCCATAGGCATCGAGGCGCTGTTGCAAGAAGGTGTCTCAGTTACAGGAAACAGTTCATTGCTGGGGGTTGCAGTGAGCATAAGGCCTGACATTGTATGGCATAGGTGGTTACAGGTTATGGTATCTTATTCATACAATGATTGCTCGCCACAGAGTGTCAACCTTATACAAATGACCTGTTTTTTATCGCTTTCCAAAAAGCTAGGAGTAAGTCTTTGCCTCTGAGATGGGGAGGGAGGGAGTTCCAGTGTGTCACCACCAAGACCGGGAAACTGGAACCTCCTGCACGAATCCTGAGTGTCTTGGAAATGGTGATGCGGTTGGTGTATGTGGTTCTGGTGGGCCTGTCTGTGAGAGGTTTGGAGATTCTCTGAGATAGGTAGAGAGGCGCTGTGTTGTGGATGCTTTTGTGTGTGAGGGTGAGAGTGATAATCAGGCCCCCTGAGGTACGCCGTAGGTCAATGGAGTCGGTTGTGCTTCCGCATCCTTGCTGCAAACTCTGCACCAGCAGTTGCTCAGAAAGGAGCTCATCCATTGGACTGCGTTCTCTGCGAATCCTGCCACTTCCATCAACCTGGCTGCCTTCAACTCATGGTCCACTAGGTCAAAGGGAGCGGACAGTATCAGAAGTATTGTGTCCACTTCTGGCTGGCACATCTAATGTATTGTGTCCAGTTCCAGGGGCAACATATGGGGGATGGGTCTTTCCTGGAAGCCACATTGGGAGTGTTGGGTCCAGTTTGGGAGGCTGTATCCATAGACTTGAATCCAGTTCAAAAGTCCCTATCGGAAGTATTGTGTCCAGTTCTGGCTGTGCCATATCTAATGTATTGTGTCCAGTTCCAGGGGCAACATATGGGGGTTGGGTGAGTCCTTGAAGTATTGTGACCATAGCAGGCGGCTGATCTGAAATCCTTTTCTGGAAGTCAAATATTCTATTCTGCAAAGTCTAGATTCCAAAAGCCACAGGGGGTTTTTGCCGACATTTGGAAGTAGAATGTGTTATGGCATGGGAATAGACTATAGACCACCACATAAAGTGCTATTATGATATTGCAAAGTGTGAAGTTAAGTCCTATGTGATATCTAGACAGATATCCGGCTGGGATTATTTCTGTGCCCCACTGATAAAGATAAGGCACGGCAGCGGCCATATTTAAGTGCAGAAAACGTTCTAGGACCAGCGATGACGGTAGGAATCGTGATGAAAGCGGCTCATACGTAACAGTTTAGTATGCTCACTTTCAGAAAAGTTGTACTTGGCTGTGGTAAAACCAGAGACATACGTACAGTTGCTAGTCTGACACTTGGGAAAGAATAGTTGTGCCAAAGAGAGAATCAAGTTTGGAAGTTGGGGTGCTAAGGGTGGTGGGCATATGGTCAGTCAGGTCAGAAGGGCCTTACTAGTAATTCCTCTTTTTATGATTCAAGAGGAAGGAGAAGAGGACAGCTTTGCAACAGGCCTATACTAGAATTGGGATATTGCCCAAATGGCATGTTCCTTTGAAAGGCATGGGGGTATGGAAGTTAGTCACACGTCAAGACTCGGATATATGCCAGGCATTGTGACTGAAGTTGCCCCGGAGTGAGCGTGGCTTGCCCTGCCACACCCGCAGCACCTTGTCAAAGAGTGAAGACACAAAGGAGGACTCCTGGTTTCCCTGTGGGCAGTCTGTCTCTGTAGGCGACAGGCCTCAGTTCATTCAATTGTTTGCCTTAATCGACTCTACAAAGGGCACAGGGTATGGTTCTGCGCTTGCCAAGCCATCCCACGAGCAGAGTCGACGCAGCTGCTCCCAAGATGAGGGCAATTTGGATGCTACATGCTTCCCTGCTGCGTCAGTGTTCCCATACCTCTCCCGGAATGCACTTGCTTGCCGGGCGTACTGCAATGGTCAAAATTGTTTCAAGGCCTTATCCTGGAATGGCAGCCTGGAACTCAAAGAACGAGGACAGGAAGCAGACGATTAGCACACGGCACGGAAGGGGGCTGCAGTATGTTTCCCTCCCCCCTGCAGAGAACTAAACTACTTAAAAGTAGAAACATCTCCTCTCCCTTGCCTTCAGCCCCCATTGATCTCACTCGTGTCAGGAAATAAAAATAACGTCGTAGCAATTTTAAAGGTCTTGTGGCCCATATACTCCAAAGAAATTGCTGGTTCCTTGCTGAGCTGGCCTAAAAATCATCTTTGTATTGTATTGTATCTGGTTATTTATATAGCGCTCGTTCCCCATTTGTATGACCTCAATGCACTTTGTGGTTGGAACACCGTTGGTGACCGTGGTCAATGTGCTGGAGGTTCTAAGAGTTTTAGATTAGGTGATGCATGTGTGCATTTTTCGCTGGTCTAACATGTAGGTGGCTGGCTAGGCTCGAGTAAGCAGCCCAAAATGGTCAGGCACATGCGTGGGCACAGTTGGAGGTTTGCTATAATAATTTGGCATTTATATAGCGCTACGAACCCTCAGGTATCGGAGCGCTGCTTATTATTACCCACGGTGTGTGGTTTGGGCCCGCCGAGATTCGAACCTGCGTTAGCAGGCTCTGCACAGATGTCATAGCGAGCGCTCTGCTTGCTGTGCCACTTGACCTATAGAGTGCTATTAATGAAAAGTCGATGTGTGGCCAGCTATACCGAATTTCTTTTAGTTGGCAGTCACTGTATGCTAGTGGCAGAGGTATTGAGGTACGTCAGGTGTTTCAGTTTGAACGGCTATGTGCACTGCTAGACCAGATGGGCACAGCCATAGCTGCATTCTATGGTGCAAGGATGTTTGGCTGTGCCTGAGGCTTGTGTCCACAGACGTGGTGTAATGTATGCGTACGGTAGGCTTCGATGTTCTTCGGCTGAAGCGGTCTTTGTCCAGTGTGTACAAGGCAGATGGGAAAGGAAAACCTGTAAGCATCTCCATGATGGCAAAGTGATGGTCCTGCCCTAGTTGCAAAGAAGTCAGTGGCAATTTGTCAATTTTCTCCCTATTTACTTTGCACCTACGGGTGATATCTCCCCAGTAAAACGACTGAGTACTTACTACTATGTGGCTGAACTCTGAGAGGTGTCTTGTTATTACTGGTATGCTGTCTCTTGCTTGTATGTACTTCATCCATAAAAACAAGCTGCATGTCAGCATCAAACAATGATTAAGGGCCGGTAACCATCACACATGTGTTACCCAGTGGGAGGATTACATCCATCTCAAATTAGCCCATGTCAGGTAGAGATGCTAAATAAACATAATCACATTGCATTCTGGTACTTATAAACCTAGCTTTATAGTCTTAAATCCAAACTACAATTACAGTGCAAAGAAACTGAATAAAGTAAGCTTAAAGCAAGTGCTTGAACATCTCTGCACGTATGCCCCGACTGAAGGGCTTTTTTCTGCCTATTATTAAAACATAGTGCAGATAAGCGACAGAGGCCCCATAGCCATTCCGTCAGACTCTTCGGATGTTTCCATTATTAAAAAGGGACTGGAAAAAGGAGTCTCAGTGGCATGAAATTATCTGGTCACTCTTTTTGATCCCTGCGCCCCTCCCTGTTGATAAACAAGGTGCTCACAAAAAGCAATCTAAAACCTTAAAGAGTAGTCTGGGGATGGAAGGCCCTGTATAACAAAAGGTAAGTTCATTGCAACATTGGCAGGGTACTTGCAAGCTATGGAGCTCAATGCCCAGGTAACTCCGCAAAGCCGATGATCACATAGTCTTTGGAAAATTCACTAGCAGCCTGGCTGCTCGCTAAACCACAGGAGGCATAATAGCATGCCACCCTGCAGAGACTGCACCAGTCCGTACTTTCCACCTATAGCCACCCCAAGCTGGGACTTTACGACCAAACAGAACCACTCAAATGAACCAGCATGGTTCTGTAACTCCCAAGGTAGGGACAACTGTGGATTTCAACATAGTAGCCATCACAAATCTGAAGACAGAGACTGTTCAGAACACTAATCTCTAAAACCAGGACGAAATAGAGACTGGCCCGTTCAGGTTAGCCTCATTGACGTGCAGTATGTCTGTGCACTCCACATGAAGAACACCTTGGAGAACGGAACCCAGTCCCCTCAGTCTCCACAACATTTTCTCACCATAAGCGGTAACACACTGACACCTCCCCAGAGTCATGATAAACAGGAATCCAGAAACGTAACACCACCACATCTCGATGCACAGCATCATGACATGAACTCTACTGCTTTAGTGTAGCCCTATAATTCCAAAAATAAGACTCCTCAGGAGCCCCAAACCGCCTCCTCCTCCCCACCTGATTGACTCACTTTTCAGTCTATTAGCAACCTTAAAATACTCACACGGACCAAACCACACATGGCTGATTCACGCCGGCAAACACCACCCCTATCGCGTTCATTTTGGCAGAACGGGTGGCTTAGAGCTCATCTCATGGCCTTCTACAGCTTCGAGTCTATCACATACTGAGTCCTACCAGGAGCTCTCCGTGTCCCAACACTGTCATCTAATAGATCTTGCGTTCATTTCTTCCGGATACAGCACGTACCAAGGACTAATGCCATGCAACGAAGCCTCCACCAGGACTCTTACTTCTGGTCCACACTCATCAACGCCAGATGTTTCACACAAAACCACTCCCCTCTGTTTTCCCAGAACCACACACCCCAAGGCCACCGCACATTTCAGAGATGCGCTACACAAGGCCTCTTTACAGTACATTACATAACCATGAAGCCCATGAAGTTGGGTAGTGATGGCACGTATAGCTCTTAGACATCGGAGGGATCAGCTGTGAAGCTCAAGATCGAACAGTGTTATTATTATCATGGTTACACTTGAAATATTGGAAAAGAGTTTGATGGAAAATTGTTATGGCTTATCTGTTTAAAGCACTGCGCGGGCACTTTATCGAAGACTGCAGAACTGTCATGTTGTAGTTGCAATGTGTAGGTGTGGCCCAAGTGCAATTCAGGGTGCTGTGTGTTGGACCTTGAAGGTACCTGATGAGGGGGAAGAGTGGTGGGTGTTCACAGAATATTTATTTATTTTTTAATTGAATTTTTTTCATTAATTGATTACATGCTACAGCAACCAAGGATGATGAAATGAAATGTGTTCAAAGAAAATCACACACAGTAAAACAATTGCATAATGTCACCTTTTCAATTAATAGAAACAGCTTGGTAAAATATATGTTGACTTAAACCACTTGGCCTGTTAACCCTTATTTGTTTGTGAACCCACCAACCCCCTATATTCCTGCTTGTGCCCCCTCGTTTGCCCCGCCTAATAATGATCTGTAGAGACGCCAATGCAGTGCGTGTGTGTTTCCATACACGCACATGAACGTTTCATGGCAGAATTAAAGGCACAGATGTGCACAGTACATGGGCAGCAATGTGCGCATGTGCTGTGTGTTGCAATGACGCCAATGTAAACATTTGCTAATATGAGTGCACTACGAATGGGTTGAGGCCCAGCACAGTGAGGACACACGCCCCTAGTCGATATGGACACCCCTAAGACGCCGTGGCGCTGAAGGCTCCGCACTATGCAGGGGCCCTGAGATTCGCCCTCACCAGTTTATCTTAGAAGGCCCACTTTCCTGCTGTGTTACACCACTTAACATGGCCTCTCTTTGCAATGCATTTCATAATGCACCCCCAGCAGGGACATAGTGACCCCACTTATCAAATCTTTGCTCGAATCCTTTTTGCTTGTCACTAATGTCACCCCACCCATAAACCAATCCAGAAACCATGAAAAGTTGCTACACCAAGTTTCGGCTCTGCTGTTTCGGCACGGGTCGATTTGCAGCGGCCAGTTCAGCGTTGCCAGTTCGGCGACAGGATGTTTTGGCGCTGGGATGTTTTGGCACGCCAGTACTGGTGGCTGAGTCGGGGTAAGCCAGCACACAGAAGCCTGATCTCAGGGCTGAAAGCGCTTTGGCCAGGCCAGGGCAAGCTCCAGGTAGCGCACAGTAGTCTAATGTCAGGGCTGAAAGCGCTTTGGCCAGGTCAGGGCGAGCTCCAGGTAGCGCACAGAAGCCTGATGTCAGGGCTGAAAGCGCTTTGGCCAGGCCACGGCGAGCTCCAGCTAGCACGCAGAAGCCTGATCTCAGGACTGAAACGGCTGTGGTCAGGCCAGGGTGAAGCACATGCGTGGCTTTGGCGTCCGCAGGGGGTGTCTGCAGAACGTGGAGCAAAGCCCATGCGTACTGGGCGGCGCCCCCCCCTGTGGAAAGTGATGTGTGCTGGAATACACTCGAGTGGTGAGACATTAAACCTATACATCCTTGCATAGGGTCTATAGGCGTGGTGCTCTGTGCACATGCGATCCTTGCATACGGTCTATAGGTGCAGTGCTCTGTGCACATGCGATCCTTGCATAGGCTCTATATGCACGGTGCTCTGTGCAGAGGCAGCAACGCCTTCCAACAGCCCCAGAGGCAATGATTCACCAGACCGTTTCCGTTACATTGCTGTAAAAAAAATGTTGGCATTATACTTGCGTAAATTATGGTTGCATTCGGGTATTTTTTTCCAACATATCCGCTACCATGACATAGGTTAACCTACATTCCCCCGTTTTACTGTCCCGGATCTTTGGTCCAATATTGCACTTGCCCGCGAATTCAGTGTGACATTTCTGTGCGGCCAGTTCGGCGCGGGCTGCCATGCTGAACCGGCTCCCGCGCCGAACCGGCCCCTCCAAATCGTCCCGCGCCGAACCGGCCACACCAAAATGTCCTGCTCCGTGAAAAGTACCCCAGTGCTGCCTATTCTTTTTTTTAAAAACAAGCATTCATTTAAAAAACCTCATCAACTATGGAGCAGTTCAGTGACAAACATCGATGGAAAATGCTGCTGCTGCGCTTTATCACCCGAAATCCCAAGCATGCCCCCCAGAAATATGGACGGGAATGTTCTGAAATGGGGTTCTTCCTTTGCCTCTCCAACCGATCCCAATACATCCAAACTGAAATATGTAGATGATCCCCCTCTCCGTACCATTGGAGCGCCCCCCAGTGGTCAGCCCTTTCCCCACATGGTCTTCAACCCTATAAACGAAGCAAATGGGAGACCTTGTTGCTGATCTTAGTATTGTAGGTCATCAATGTTCTGAAGACACTGGAGTTCACCTTTAAATAGCATCCTCAAAACATAACCCACTTGAAATCCTGCCTGCCTTTGAAGGTTGGATGCAAAACACGCAGTCAGAAGAGCAGCTGAACTAAAACGAATTCAGCTTATTAGATAAATTACCAAATAAAACTCCTCTTCCTGTCCAAGCTTGGCTCCCAGAACCCTGAGTCAACAGCATTGGTCCAGCCCTGTTTCCGCAAGCAAAATTCCTCAGCTTGACACTCTATTAGAGCTTATCCACTCCATCCCACATCAAACACACAGTGAAATCGGTCCAATGCTAACTACACTTGCTCGAGACGATGAACCTATTCATCTGACCCATCGGCATCAGGACTGTGGTCTAGGCCCTTGTACCTCAATGCCAGATTGCGGCAACAAACTACTCCCGGACTAGTCCAATATTCACACACCCATCAAAGCTGTCAGGACTGTCGTCCCGGCCCCTGTACATCACTGCCAGATTGCGGCAACGCACCACTCCCGAACCAGTCCAATGTTCACACACCCATCAAAGCTGTTATGACTGTGGTCCCGGCCCCTGTACATCACTGCCAGATTGCGGCAACGTACCACTCCCGGACTAGTCCAATATTCACACACCCATCAAAGCTGTCAGGACTGTGGTCCCAGCCCTTGTACATTACTGCCAGATTGCGGCAACGTACCACTCCCGGACTAGTCCAATATTCACACATGCATCAAAGCTGTCAGGACTGTGGTTCCAGCCCTTGTACATCCCTGCCAGATTGCGGCAACGCACCACTCCCGGACTAGTCCAATATTCACACGCATCAAAGCTGTCAGGACTGTGGTCCCGGCCCTTGTACATTACTGCCAGATTGCGGCAACGTACCACTCCCGGACTAGTCCAATATTCACACACCCATCAAAGCTGTCAGGACTGTGGTCCCGGCCCTTGTACATCCCTGCCAGATTGCGGCAAAGCACCACTCCCGGACTAGTCCAATATTCACACGCATCAAAGCTGTCAGGACTGTGGTCCCGGCCCTTGTACATTACTGCCAGATTGCGGCAACGTACCACTCCCGGACTAGTCCAATATTCACACACCCATCAAAGCTGTCAGGACTGTGGTCCCGGCCCTTGTACATCCCTGCCAGATTGCGGCAACAAACCACTCCCGGACTAGTCCAATATACACACACCCATCAAAGCTGTCAGGACTGTGGTCCCGGCCCTTGTACATCCCTGCCAGATTGCAACAACGCACCACTCCCGGACTAGTCCAATATTCACACACCCATCAAAGCTGTCAGGACTGTGGTCCCAGCCCTTGTACATTACTGCCAGATTGCGGCAACGTGCCACTCCCGGACTAGTCCAATATTCACACATGCATCAAAGCTGTCAGGACTGTGGTCCCGGCCCTTGTACATCCCTGCCAGATTGCGGCAATGCTCCACTCCTGGACTAGTCCAATATACACACACCCATCAAAGCTGTCAGGACTGTGGTCCCGGCCCTTGTACATCCCTGCCAGATTGCAACAACGCACCACTCCCGGACTAGTCCAATATTCACACACCCATCAAAGCTGTCAGGACTGTGGTCCCAGCCCTTGTACATTACTGCCAGATTGCGGCAACGTGCCACTCCCGGACTAGTCCAATATTCACACATGCATCAAAGCTGTCAGGACTGTGGTCCCGGCCCTTGTACATCCCTGCCAGATTGCGGCAATGCTCCACTCCCGGACTAGTCCAATATTCACACACCCATCAAAGCTGTCAGGACTGTGGTCCCAGCCCTTGTACATTACTGCCAGATTGCGGCAACGTACCACTCCCGGACTAGTCCAATATTCACACATGCATCAAAGCTGTCAGGACTGTGGTTCCAGCCCTTGTACATCCCTGCCAGATTGCAACAACGCACCACTCCCGGACTAGTCCAATATTCACACACACAACAAAGCTGTCAGAACTGTGGTCCCGGCTCTTGTACATCCCTGCCAGATTGCGGCAAAGCACCACTCCCGGACTAGTCCAATATTCACACACATCAAAGCTGTCAGAACTGTGGTCCCGGCCCTTTTACATGCCTGCCAGATTGCGGCAATGCACCACTCCCGGACCAGTCCAATATTCACACACCCATCAAAGCTGTTAGGACTGTGCTCCCGGCCCCTGTACATCACTGCCAGATTGCGGCAATGCACCACTCCCGGACTAGTCCAATATTCACACACCCATCAAAGCTGTTAGGACTGTGGTCCCGGCCCCTGTACATCACTGCCAGATTGCGGCAATGCACCACTCCCGGACTAGTCCAATATTCACACACCCATCAAAGCTGTCAGAAGTGTGGTCCCGGCCCTTGTACCTCACTGCCAGATTGCGGCAACAAACTACTCCCGGACTAGTCCAATATTCACACACCCATCAAAGCTGTCAGGACTGTCGTCCCGGCCCCTGTACATCACTGCCATATTGCGGCAATGAACCACTCCCGGACCAGTCCAATATTCACACACCCATCAAAGCTGTTAGGACTGTGGTCCCGGCCCCTGTACATCACTGCCAGATTGCGGCAACGCACCACTCCCGGACTAGTCCAATATTCACACACCCATCAAAGCTGTCAGGACTGTGGTCCCGGCCCTTGTACATTACTGCCAGATTGCGGCAACGTACCACTCCCGGACTAGTCCAATATTCACACACCCATCAAAGCTGTCAGGACTGTGGTCCCGGCCCTTGTACATCCCTGCCAGATTGCGGCAACAAACCACTCCCGGACTAGTCCAATATACACACACCCATCAAAGCTGTCAGGACTGTGGTCCCAGCATTTGTACATCCCTGCCAGATTGCAACAACGCACCACTCCCGGACTAGTCCAATATTCACACACCCATCAAAGCTGTCAGGACTGTGGTCCCAGCCCTTGTACATTACTGCCAGATTGCGGCAACGTGCCACTCCCGGACTAGTCCAATATTCACACATGCATCAAAGCTGTCAGGACTGTGGTCCCGGCCCTTGTACATCCCTGCCAGATTGCGGCAATGCTCCACTCCCGGACTAGTCCAATATTCACACACCCATCAAAGCTGTCAGGACTGTGGTCCCAGCCCTTGTACATTACTGCCAGATTGCGGCAACGTACCACTCCCGGACTAGTCCAATATTCACACATGCATCAAAGCTGTCAGGACTGTGGTTCCAGCCCTTGTACATCCCTGCCAGATTGCGGCAATGCTCCACTCCCGGACTAGTCCAATATTCACACACCCATCAAAGCTGTCAGGACTGTGGTCCCAGCCCTTGTACATTACTGCCAGATTGCGGCAACGTACCACTCCCGGACTAGTCCAATATTCACACATGCATCAAAGCTGTCAGGACTGTGGTTCCAGCCCTTGTACATCCCTGCCAGATTGCAACAACGCACCACTCCCGGACTAGTCCAATATTCACACACACAACAAAGCTGTCAGAACTGTGGTCCCGGCTCTTGTACATCCCTGCCAGATTGCGGCAAAGCACCACTCCCGGACTAGTCCAATATTCACACACATCAAAGCTGTCAGAACTGTGGTCCCGGCCCTTTTACATGCCTGCCAGATTGCGGCAATGCACCACTCCCGGACCAGTCCAATATTCACACACCCATCAAAGCTGTTAGGACTGTGCTCCCGGCCCCTGTACATCACTGCCAGATTGCGGCAATGCACCACTCCCGGACTAGTCCAATATTCACACACCCATCAAAGCTGTTAGGACTGTGGTCCCGGCCCCTGTACATCACTGCCAGATTGCGGCAATGCACCACTCCCGGACTAGTCCAATATTCACACACCCATCAAAGCTGTCAGGACTGTAGTTCCAGCCCTTGTACATCCCTGCCAGATTGCAACAACGCACCACTCCTGGACTAGTCCGATATACACCCACGCATCAAAGCTGTCAGAACTGTGATCCAGGCCCTTGTGTATCACTTGTAGATTGCAACAATGCCCCGCTCCTGGACTAGTCCAATATGTACACACCCATCAAAGCTGCATTCAGTACAGCAATCAGCACAATACCGGGAACCAGATGCTTTAATTGATCACCCCATTCTTGTATCACTTAGCTGGCTTAACCCGGAAGTGTGCATCCTGCGTATTCACATGGACCAAATAATTCAAACATATTTCCACTGAGACTTCTGTTGGAAGCCAGGCTAATATTGCGTGTATTGTGTGTAAGTACATTTGTTTCAGGGCACCAGAATATTTTGCAGGGAAGTCAAACTTTTGACACATTTCACAGAGTACCTTTACATTCCTTTCTCCTTCTGGAGACACCACATTTTAAGAATGCAACAACCATGAAACATTCCTACATTTGCTAGATATCGCCAACTAAAATGGTTTCCTTATGAGTACATATGCTTTCCAACCTTTCAAAGTTGAAGTGTCATAATCGTATTAGTTTAAAATCTATGTTTGGAGGAATAGAAGGATACTTTGTGACAAATCAACTTCCGGGGCACCAGTGGTCCAGGGATGAATATCTGTTTCTAAACCATCCATCAGCCCCACACCTCTAGTACACCAGAAGGGATCCGAACAGACTGGAAAAACAAGCAAATTACAAACCTCCTTGTCCAATTTTGGTAACGTGGATGGAACAGCAAGCTTAACTCGGCAAGGCTGTGGATAGTTGGTTAGTTGCAACACAGCGAAAATACAATTATTACCCAATCATGAAAGGGACTGTCCAGTCAAGGTTGTATACAAATGTCTACTTTATTTTTATTCAACAGACTGTTCTAGCACACTACAAAATACATCCCACCCTGTAAGGGAATGCAGAGGACAGACAGGTCCTAAGAAGGAAAAGGGATGCACTCTGGATACTGACAGGAGGGTAGTCAGTAAAGTAATTAATCTCAATAGTTCAAGGATACTTGGTTTCAGCACAAAGGGAGCAATAGGTCTTAAAATGTCACAAGGGGCCTTCAGACAAGGACCAGGTGGACAGCACCACAATGTACCTTGTGCTTGTAGAATTCTTGGTGCTCGACATGGTCGAGTCGGTTTTAGGGTGCTTTGCAGCTCCTGCGACAAGTTCAAGATAGGAGACAGCTGCGGGTATCAGGCGGCAGGCAGTTTGGCAAGCGAAGCTGGACAGATGGATGCAGGCTGGCCTACATCACGGCTTGTGGTCAGGAATTGTCTCAGGGTTGGTTGGCGGGTCTGAAGCACTGGCCGAGGCGTCTCCGACGATGTTAGTAACTGCGGCATGACAACAGGCAGCGGTGCAGTCAGTTGCAGCTCGAGGGGCTTGACGGGGTGAAAATGTCCTTTAAGGTGGACGCTGGTTGATGCTTGTCGATGCACTCCTCCTAGCGGCTTCACTGGGCTTGTGTTGTCCTTTAAGGTGAACGGGCCAAAGCTGAGGAGAGTGCTTCAGGAAACGGCCTTGTCCTTGGTTTGGTTCAGAGACTCTCTGGCACTTCCCACCTAGGAAGCTTGGTACAGAGCCTAGCAGGGCACGCTATATGCTGGCTGTGTACCAGTTCTGGAGCTGCTGGAGGGTCCTCTGGATTCATATCTCCCTCTGTTCCCTGGGAGATGTTTAGGGGAGGGATCTTGCTTCCCCTTTGGCAATCCTGGCCTTCATTCACTTGCCGAAGCTGTAAGGCAGGCTCTACCTTCAGCCAGGGTCCAAATGAGTTCTTCTTGTTACTTCTTGCAAAGTCTTCAGATGATCTGCCCAAAAGAGGAGGTCAGCGTTCTTTTAAAGCCAAATGGGCCTCAGTGATTGGTGTATGCTAAGCCTACCTTTAATGAACCAATCCTGGGTCACCACCAACAATCTCCTGTATGCATGAGGTCATAAACAGAGTACTTTGCAACAGAAAAGGTAAAGGGGTGAAAACATGTAATACTAAGTCCCACCCATGTTCCTGTCTGTTGTGGATCAAAGGGTCTCTCTGGTTAATTGAGCTCTCTGTGGTTCTTGATTAAAGCGGCAGGTTTCCCTTGAAGCTGTGGCGAGACTAGAATTCTAGTCGCTGCCAAACCACATACTCATATCTTCTGAATAGGGTCCCCCTGCAGGGATGACTACTGTAAATACATAGTCCCAAACATGGCAGGTCACTGCCCCTGATAATGGGAGGTGGGAGTTGCCTTCAGATTGACAGAGTGCATATCAAAGGTTGTTGGGGTTGACTGACTCCTTTCTTCACCTCTGCAGCTAGGCCTCATGTGTGCCTGTTTGAAGTGTACTCTATTAGTATGCTAATTTCATTAATTGCTGCCACCATTCTGCAGTGCTTACACGAAGGGCGGGCCATGGCAAGAGGAAGGATTTGCCCTCCCCTTCTGAGAGACAAGGTGTGATCCTGACTGTCATATACAGTGCTTTAAACGGAAAAAAAGAAGTGCAGGTACTCACCAATCTACAAAGACAAACATTCCGGCACTGTGATTTTGGCACCAGCCATTTCGGCGCAGCATCTTTGGCACAGGTCCCTTTTAGGCAGACCCTGTTATTTGCAAGCAATTCTCAGTGAGATGAATTTTTGAGCCAAGGATCACATACTTCAGTAAAGCTGTGTATCGGGATCCTTTGACAGACACATCAAGTTTGTTGTTATGCATTGTGTTAAAAAAGTTTGAATATCCCTATACAATAAAACATAGTTTTTTGCATCAAGCTAGAAGATACCATTTCTGTAAACTAAGCTTTAGAAGGGGAGTTTAATTATTGCTCGCTTTCATTTTCTCCTTTTGTTCTGCAGAGTGGGCCCTGAAGGAGACATTATGGGCACTGTGGGTGGTCCAGAGAGGAGGAAGGAGAGGGTGCAGCCTTTCCCAGCAAAGACTGCTGAAGCTTATTCCTTTAAGTTGCGAAAAAGTGAAATTAAAACTTTAATCTGCACCACACCCATAGTTGAGTACCAGTACTCTCTTTCAGGCGTTGGGAAGTGCAGGTGCTCAAATGGTCAAAAATAAGAAGTGCAGGTACTGAGGGCCGGGTAGGACTGACCCATTTAAAGCACCAGTCATATCCCAACTAAACATGACTGGGAGGCTGCACCTGTATCCTTTGTCCACCCAGAGTACACAGGTCTATGAGTATGTCATGCAGTGAATATTGGAAATGTGTGCGGATTAGCCCCACACATTTTTCCGAAGTTTGATTTACCATCATTCAATTTCAAATACAATTTAAAAAAAGCCCAGTATCACATACTTATACTGCTTTAGTCTTGGATGTGTTTTAAAAACAATGTTTCTGTGCAGTGATGTTCAGCGCTACTCTGCCCTAACTGCACTGCAGAAAACATGAATAAAGCAAACAATCCAAAATTAGATTTCATGCATCACTCATCTTTTTCCACTCAAGCAGCCAACCTAACTAGCTGATCCGCCCCAACTTTCTAATCGTACCTGATGTGCAAGTAACGACTCAACATTAATCATAAAATGTCGTCCCAATCACGTACGAAAAGCCCTACTCCAATTGTTCGTCTGGAGAGCCCCTGTGAATGCCTTCTTCACCGGGCTCTATCCAGATTGAAGCAAACTTCTGCACTGAGCCTGGGACAAAGACACAGGGCCTCATTACAAGTCCGGTGGTAGCCGTGCCGGAAAAACCAGCAGGCTGCCGCCAGACCCGTAATACCATTCCACGGCCGTGATTACCGGAATCATCGGGACATTACAACCCCGGTGACCCGGTAATTCTGGAGGCGGAATTCCGTTAATCCCCATTCCCATGGAGTCCCAGAGGACTCCATGGGGATGGGGACCATGGAAACACTGGTTCCATCTATGACAGAGCCAGTGTTTCCATGACCGCCTGCAGGCGGGTGGTGTTACTCCTGCCAGGTCAGACCTGGCGGGAGTAACACCTCCCGCCTGCAGGACTCGGAATCAGCCGGTCCGGAAACAACGGTGGCGGCAGATTTACCACCACAGTTGTTTCCGGACCGGCTTACTCGTAATGAGGCCCACAGACTCAGTAGGAACAGTGAAATACGTATTTATTAGTTCCTCTTCAAACCTCTTCTGCCTTACCCCAATGTCACTTCCCTTCAGGTACGCTCCCCTAGAACCGCCCCCACCCAAACACTAGACTGCCAACTTCCATGATGCAACAACCCCCCCCCCCCCCCACCAATTTAAACACTTATCACACTACTTTAACCCATTTCTTCAGTGAGTCTCCGGGCCTCATTCTCACCCGTTGACATTGTTCATACCTCACCTCATACTGGCTCAAGTTCAACTCGCTCGCCACAGTCTAATGCTTCTCCATCATCTTGATAGGACTCCTCCAAAGAGTACAGAATCTCGATCACTTGAGCCACATTCCTCTGCTTATGGCCAGTAAAACGGCAGTCTGTTAAAGTGTGAGGAATTCCAAGTCACTTGGTGCTGGTCTCCTTCTGCCATGATCATGGAACCTTTCTTTTCCGTTATGACCAAAGGGTCTTCATGGAAAGTGGCAGTGTCTGGCTGACCTTTGGTTGTTTCACAACCACCACATCACCAAGAATCAGTGATTTCGCCGGGTGTCTGTATATTGCTTAATTTTCTCCTTTGCAGCTCCATCACACATTCGTATGATGTCCTCATCAGCATACTTCTGAGCCTACCTCCTGTGCTGGGGTAGCCACATGCAAACATTTTGGCCAAACATGACTTCTGCAGGGCATTTCCCGGTGGAGCTATGTGGGGTGCTCCTGTAGTCCCGAAGCAACTGATGTAGCACCTTTACATATGGTTGTCCAATCAGGTGAGATATTTGAAGGGCTCTCATCAGGTTGGCCATGAAATGCACAATCATGATGTTTGCCTGGAGCCATAATGGAGTTATCTTCCTGTGGCTGAACCCCATGCATTCTGCGAATGTCTTGAAACCCTGGCTCGCAAATGGGGGCCCATTGTCAGATTTCACTTTTTGGGGAATGCCATACGCTGGGAATATCTGGTCCATAACTGGTATCACATGATGTGCCACTGTGTAAGCCACATGCTGTGCTTCGGGGAACTGTATTTGTCCATCACGGCTAAGACATATTTCCCCCCTTCCACAGGTCCAAAGAAGTCAACTGCCACTTACTCCCACTCCCCTTTTGGCAGATCAGTCATCTTTAGCGGTTCTGGATGTTTCACTGGGGCACTCAAATAGCATGTAAGGTATTCCTTGAGTAAGTCTTCCACAATCATATGTAGTCTCAGAAACCACACTGCTGCAGCATCCTCTTCGTGGACACAATTCTATGATGCCCTTCATGCGCCAACTCCAGCACCTGTCTCCTCAAAGATTGGGGCACCGCCAACTTGCTACCTTTGAGTAGAAGGGTTGGGTTGCATCCGCTACAGCCAATTCATCCTTCACCAGTAGGAGTCTGTCCACATTCTGCTGCACATCCTCCGACTCGAGACGACTTCTCTCCTTAGCTGTCTTCTGCCTTCCAGTCCATCAATGACGATTTGTATGGCCATGTCCCTTTCCTCCTCCTGATGAGGCTCACCGGATCCACCACTTGTGGTATTGCTTGCTGTACAATGTATCAGATGTACCGATCTCCCACTGAGTGTTCCGGCACGTCAGCTTTCCTCGGATTGCGGGACAGAAAATCTGCCAGATTCTTCTCCTTCCCTAGCCTGTGGATATTGTCGAATGCATAGTCCTGTAGTCGCAGGCCTCACCGAGCTATACGAGGTGGCATTTTCACTTGTGGATTTCCATAATGAAACAGTAATGCCTGCTGATCTGTGATAATTACAAACGGCTTCCCATATAAAAACAAATGACAATGTTCACAGGCCCAGACGACGGACAAACCTTCATTTTCAGCTTGCAAGAATGCCTATTCCGTCTTTGACAGACTCCTCCTAGCATACGATATGATGTGTCTCTGTTGCAAACTGTCTTGCGACTTCTCTCGAGATGTCAAAGTACACTATATTTTCAGCCTCTGCAATGCGATATCGAATGGCAGTGAACACCGTCTGACACACTGTTGACCAGAGAAATAGCACCTGCTGCTTGGTGAGGGCTCACAAAGGTTCATTAATGGTGGAAAAGTCTTTAATGTATCGCGTGCAATAGCTCACCAACCCCAAGAATGATCAAAGCTCCAAGTCATTTGTTGGAGTAGATGTGTCGTTGAGCGCCGCCACCTTCTTGGGATCTGGTATTATTCCTTTCTCAGATAAAATGTACCTAAAAAAACACAAAGTGCCTTTCTTGAATCCAGACTTTTCCCTATTCAAAGTGAGATTTGTGCTTAACCCCCACTCCCCCCGAAGAGTGTGTCATTGTGCTTATCTACACTAGTGCCAAACACCAACATGTCATCACTATAGTTGATACAGTTGGGAATGTGCTTTATTATGTTGTGTATAAAAACCTGAAAAATATCAGCCACTGAAGAGACACCAAAGCTCAATCGTTTGTACCTATATAAGCAAAGGTGTGTCACAAAGGTTGTGATGTAGTGGATCTCAGGATTCAGGTCCAGCTGGTGATAGCCCTTGTTGAGATCCAGCTTCGAAAAGACCCTAGCACCATTGAGTAGATGTATCACATTGGTGATTCAGGAGCTAGATGCCATTCTGTCTTGATGGCTTGATTTGGTCACCTCATTGTACACTCCCAGCCGGATAGCCTCTGAGCCTTTTTTTGCTACTGCCACGATGGGTAACATCCAAGGAGTGGGTCCCACGGCTGGGTCTATGATGTCGTGCTTTAACAGCTTGTGAAGCTCCTCTTCAAACTGTCTTTGTGTGTTGGCAGGGATGCCTCAGTAATGTTGAGCTATCAGCGGGACATCTTCATCAATGTGGAGCTTTATCTGTTTGTTTTTCAATTGTTTCTGATTTATTTAAATAGCGTGGGGAACAGTTGGTATATTTTATCCACAGTGTCTATGTATTTGTTGACCATCAGTCTGTATAGTACGTGTATTAGCCCATGTCAATGGCCGTTTTGAAACTCAGAACGCATTCGCCCTCAGTTGCGGTTGATATTATGTGCTCTGGAATCTTCCTCTCTTGTGTCTTATGTCAGCACTTTGCTTTGAACTGGCGTATGCATGTTAGTGGGGACTTTGACCCATACGGGTAGATATCCACCTCTGATGGGTGTTTTTGGAAGGGCCTTGTATGTTTATTCGCTGATCACGTTCACCGTAGCACCTGTGTCCACCAGAAATTCGACCAGCCGCTCGTTGAGGTGCATGAGCACTGTGGGACTGTGTTCCATGGCCTGTGTGTTTCCTAGGACATACAAGTACACCTTTCATCGTTGCTCTCCTTCCGAAGAGCTGTACTCTGTTTCCGATGGGTACTGTTCAACCAAGTGTCTTACATGACGTCTCAACCTCCTTGCCGGTCGTGCTGCTGAAATGCGATATTGTCTCCGATCCTTCACCTTCTTGTCCTCTCCCAAGTCATCCTCCTGTCATCCCCTGTCTCTGTACTTCCCATGGACGTCTGCTGTCACTTGTGAGGCTGCAGTAGCAGAAGTTGGTGTACGGTCCTTGGGTCGCATTGCCGCTTCACTTCCACTGTCCCCTTTGGCCAGGTTTCTGGACATTCTGCAGACTTAAAATGGTTTTCACCTCCACAGGACGAACATCATTGCCCTAGGGCCAGACCCATAGCCTCAGGGGAAAATTTGTACCCCCATTTGTAACAAAATGGCTCCCCTTGGGTCTTGGTTGACAGGGACGGTGGGCGGAATATCATGGTCAGACATAGTGATTGTCCGGATGGGCTGTACTTGCTGTGCAGTCAGATGTGTTTGTGTGTCTTGTTCTTGTTGTAGCAGTCGATTTAGTGAGCCAAACGGTGTATTAATTAGGCTTTTTGACACCCACCATGTTCTGGGGCCTTGACTCCCTGTGGCAGGCCTTGCCACCAGCCACACCATCCCCCAAAATGGCAGCTGCCTCTTAAGGCACGAGCACGACTGTGCTGCAGATGAGTGGCACACCTTTGACAATCTGATCTGGGGTCTTCTTCCCCTAGCAGGGTTATGCAGGAGAACCTGAGCTTCCCCTGTCTACCAAACACAAAGATGTTGCTGCCTGCAGTGTCCTCTGCCTCCCATTCGCCATCAACTACTGGAAGCATGTTCACCGCCGCACCTGCGGTGCGTGCTCATATAATTCCCCCCCAATCTGACACATACCTTCTCCAACACAAATACATGTCCTCCCTGTGCCAAATAACTTCACAGCCACAACAAAATGGTAGTGTCGTAGTGGCCCTGCATTTTGAGGCTGCCTTAAGTATGGGATGATGTGACGTATAAGAACTTGGTATCATCAATAATGTGTATTCTCTCTGCAAACTTAGTATGCCAGACTCAAATTCTGTTCTATTCTATTCTATTTTATGGAATTTGTCTGTAGCGCCAACACGCCCGAAGGCCTCAGGGTACTCACAAGACATGCAACACAAACACATGTAACCCTATAACCCTACAAAAATAATAACGAAGTTAACGCATGAAGCCTTGAAAACATTTAAAAACGATGACCATCACTGATAACTGTACATTGCTCCCTTACTTCCCCAGGTCATTTTTTCACTTCATATCCTCACGAGAAAACTCAGCATTTGCATCAAAGCAGGAATAAAATGATTGCTGGGGACAGCGAAAGCCCCAAGAATGCAAGAGTGCTCATAGAATCCCAAACACAACACCATCCTGCTGGAAAGTCTAATGGATGCCTATGGAATCTGCCTGGTCATGACCAGATGCAAAACCAAGGAGGATTCCCTAGAAATCCATTTGTTGTTTGCTTGCATGAATGTCTCGTGCTGAAGTACACTGAGAGGCACTCTTGAAATGGAGACAAAGAGGAGGACTGCAGGGAAGAGCTCTTACCTCTGCTCTCTGCCTCTCCGCCGTCTCATGAGTGCTCCACAATGAGGTGGGGCTGTGCTCTAGCACCTTAAGGAGTCCCTTGTGCTAGATGGGATTAACAATAAAGAGCTCAGACCAAATTAACCACACAGACTCAAAGAATATGGCAAAATAATTCTTTATTCTCAATTTAATGAAGCAGGGTCAACTGGCAGACATCAGACTGATGCATGCGCACTCTCACACAAACTTGATTACACAGAAGTATTGTAACCCAGAATGCGTCATCGATGATGTCATCCTACGTGGCAAACTGTAAAACCTTTTGACGGGAGGGATTGGTTAGGGGAACATATCTATTTATAAAATACATATGTGTTAGTAGTTCATTGGCTGTCTCTTATCTGTGAGGCACGACTCGAACTACCTCTAAATATGCATGATACTGATTATAGCAGACAAAATGGCAGCGGATTGGTCTATGCAAAATTGTATAGCAGGTTGCCGCGTAGGCCCACTGATTTGTTGACATTCCCACCCAACCTTGGACTTTTGGCTCGACTAGCAGCACATAAGCAAAACAAAACCCAGGTTCTTGAGTCATGCCAGATTACTCCCCACTTTCCCAATTAATCCATCATCTCTCAGCAGTCCAGCCATGAGGCAAAGTTTTCTGTTTGTAGTTGACCTTGTAGCCTGCTCTCTGTTCTGGGATATTCAAGGGAGTGTAAACACATCACTATCTTTATCCACAGCTTAATGAATAGCCCTTGTTTTCGACTTGGGATCACATGTGAGGAGACCACAAATTTGCCCATTTCGACCTCCTATTTACTGCTATTTAATTATGCTGGGTGTCATTGATCCTCTTGGCCTATAGAGACTTGCTCACTCCATCTTGTAGGAGCCTTATTCATTGTTAATTGTCCAATACGTTGGCTCTTGCAAATGTTTTTTTCTTCTTTAATCTAAGAGAAATATGTTTCACGTCCATCGCTTATCCGTCTGCCTCCCTTTGTGCTTTGCAGTTATTCCTTAAAATAGCATCCTTGATCCCAGGCCAACATAGACTCCTCTTCGTTTTGCACACAAAGCTAATTCTCCAATGACTCCTGACTCTGCAGCTCTGGTCTGTTTCTGTCCATTTTCCTATCATGACCGTTCTTGCCACGCTATATTTTCCTGTATAGCAAGCTTCTATGTGACTCATCTACCTTGCGCTGCTCTGCATTTACACTTATTGTTCAACAAGTTACATCATTCTTCTTTGTTTATATGATTACTTTATTGTTTCGTTCATGTTTCTCTTATCACTTATCATTACTCTTCAGTATTTTCATATCGTTTCAGTATGCCCTCGTATAGCTTCTTTATGACATCACTCTGCCCATGTCAGATTTCACTCAGCACTACATGATATCCAGTGGTGCGTGCTGACATCCCTCCACACAACATCTTTCCACTCCATCAGCGCGAGGATACGTTTGATGTGGTTATCTGAGTGCATATCGTCTCTCGTACACTAGATGCGGTATAGGCGTAACACATGGAGTCCCATATAGGGACCTTCTCCTGCTGTTTCAGTATGGCGGTGTTGAGGGGGCGGGTGTTATGGATAATGCGTCCACCTGCTCCTCTACAGTGCATTAAATGGAGCCATAGAAGGATTACGCCTCACTTGTACGCCTCCATTTAAGAGCTGCCTCATTTAAAATGAGTCTGCAAATGTATTCTGTAATCGCTACCTTACCCACAAATGCAACCGAGGAAAGGTCCCTGTTACCTTGAAAACAGACTACAATGTGCCAACACAGGATGCTCTGTATTATCCTCTAACAAGCCCTTCCTTGAAACCCTCAAACTTGTTGCAGTGCAGTTTTGGAAGTGTGCTAAAAAGTAGTGGAACTGTGACCCCGGCGGGGGACAGAGTCGGCAGGAAGGGAGCAATTTGCAACACATTTGCTGATTGACAGCCAATTGAATTGAAACAGATTTCTGTTTAGCAGTAACTGCTATCGGGTGTTAAAGTGGGGAAGTGTGTTTTGACTTCACAAAGAACAGTTCCGGAATGGTGAAAAAGTTTGCAAAAAGTATTGCAAGTGTTAACAGTAACAAATAAAAGTAGTGTAAAGCTGCTCTCGACCGTTTCCTCTCACTTCGACCACTGCAAAAGGAAGCAGACGCTTTGCAGTATACGGACCTCACCTACCGCACACGCTCCCTATACCTCAAGAGAAATATTCAGAACTACAGGTCACTGTCACCTCCCCTCCTACAGGCAAGTGCCCTTGAGCTATTCATTTTACAAAGAACCACTACAACGCACTTTCATTCAACAATGTTTTGAATGTACAGTCTTTGGACGCCCTTGTGTGTTAAACAAAAAAAAAACGAATAGCCACAAAAGCATTTGGAATGTTTCTAAAGCAAAGGATCCCACTGGCGCGATAGTTCAGACATGAGCACAGGTCAATGGCACCTGCAAGCGGGCATCATATGGAATCAGGCAGGTTTCTCAACTCTAAAGAGTGGCAAGTGGCCGCTGCCCGGCAGTTGACCTGGCAAATGTAACAGTGACCCTCGAATATTCACTGGTCATCGATCTAGTAGTTCGTTGACTTCTGAATATTCGTGGTTCACATTTGTGTGTGTGAACCAACCCCCCCACACCTCTGAGAGAACTCCTATGCCCATCGCTGCAATCCCCCATCCCCTCCTCCCCCCCTACTCTGCGATCCGATATCCCTCAACACCCCATGAATAGTTTCAACTTATTTTCTATTTCCAGTGCAGGAGTGCAACACATCGTTTCACATTCCCACTGCTGAACGCTCACCACAAGCAGTCCTAAGAAGTGGCACATGTCACCGTTCTTTCACTTTATTGTAGGCATTTCCATTACAATATATAGCAACATGTACATTTCAGGAACGAATAATGATAATTGCAATCAATGGTGCCTACAGTTACAGGGGAGGGGACACAGTGACTTTATTGACATAGTTGGGTATAGGTAAAGCTGAGAGAGCCCCGCTGAGCTTGGCCCTGCCCAGGCCTAAACTAGGGCTCTGGCTTGACACTATTTTTGGGTCAGTCCCTGCCCAACGCAAGGCCTGCCCACGAGTCCCACCTGCTCCCCCGCCACCAAAGAAAGATTGTTTTCAAAGAAACTCTCGTGACCTGCTGGCAGCATGTACAGGTGCCCTGCGCCTGACTTTCTGTCCCAGCCCAGCCACTAGATTGGCTGGAACAGGCAGGTGCACTTCCTGGTATGACGCTGATGCAGCTGGCAAAGACTTTAAAGGTGTGTCACTCAAGCTCCTGCGTTGCCCCTACAGCCCTCATTGGCCTCGCTGTCTAGCATAATGCCCACCCTCCAACAAATACCCACGCTGCTCCTGTCCCCCAAGTGCCACCATCTACGCCCCTTCCCCCCCCCCGCGTCATAAAAGAAACCCACTGGTGCAGTCCCTATCCTCACCTCCAGTGCCACAATTCCCTTCCCATTTCCCAAAGAGAAAATGCCCTGGACTGCCCCCGCCCCCCCTCGCATATGCCACGCGTGCCATCATTCCCATGCTCATGACCCACCCACCCCGCCCAGCCACCACGCTGGTTTGGCTCGGCCCGCGCTGGGCCCCTAGAGCCGGGACATACCCCCAGGATCGGCCCTGGCTCGGCCCTACCCCAGTGTTCTCTGGCTATCATAGCTCCAGTCACAGAGAAGGTGTCCCTCACACACGAGGTATCCCTCTGAGGCCACTGATGTGGGGGGTGAGGATTCATTGTAGGCTACAGGACCGGTGACATGGGAATTAGTGAGACCCAGTTCACTTGTTTGAGGCCAGTTATGCGAGAAATTCGTGAGACTCCACTGGACTGAACAGCCCAGGGATTAAATTAAGGGTTTTGGAAAGGAGAGAGATCCACTGAAAAGTCACATGCTAGAGATCAGTGGAATGTAGAAGGCACCGTGGACGTTTTGTGGCCAGTGTTATTGAAACAGTGTGAGAAATGAGGGAGACGCGACTAATGAGGCCATGATGTGAAGAACGAGTATCATTCAATAAAAGCGCAGAGGGCCCAAAAATGTAAATAATGGTGGCAACTCAGCTAATGTGCATATATCGAGGCATGTGAGGAATGACCAATGGTGAATGAGGCCACTGAGTTGAAAGACGGGCCAGACTCCATTGAAGTCAACGAGACCAGTGATTTGAGTAATGCGAAAGACTCCACTGAAGAAAACTAGGTCAATTATCATTATAATTGTTCTTTTATAACGCGCTTAATACCAGGAACCAGTTTCTAAGCGCGAGCTTGGGATTCGAACCTCTTTTGCTATGCAAGACCCCGAGATTCAAACCTGTGTTGCCATGCGTTGTCTTGCTTCCAAGACAAAAGCATTGCCCTTGAGCTATCCTCCCAAACATGAGATTAAAATTCAGCGTGGCTCCTTTGAGAGCTAAGAACTTTATTGCAGGCACCTCAATATATCTCCCATTGAACAAATGCAATTCCAGTTTTCCAGAACAAATCCTCTACCTCTCCATTTGGAAGCAACACCTAATCATGGTAGGCCTTAAAATGTGGGCTATTAATGAGCGCAGCCCATAGATTCTCCCAGGGGCCCATCACTGATCTTCATCACCTGTGTTTCAATCAGCAATTAAAGAAACCAGCCTGGCCAAGGGGCCACTGCTTTGGTCTCATCCTTTCCCATATACAAAAACGTCACATTTCTTATTAATCGCTGCAATCCTGTGTGGATTATGCCCATATTAATTTCTCCGCCATTGAGGAGCTTGCACGAAACCGCCAACATATCAATCGCCAACCAACTCTGCTCCTACCTGGCTGCAATATAGAATTGGCTGACTTTTCTGCAAGCAGCCTGGATTATTGAGTACCGTCATCAGGCCAACCCCACTGTCATCCTCTCTCAGTTTAAATAGGTAATAGCGGAAGCGCTTGGCCCTGGGGCACCACTTAAAACTCCCAAAACCACCAACAGAAAAGCAAACACATGGGTCACTGATGATGGCTGATCTATGAAATGCCAGGGAGGAACACTACAGAGAAGATTCTGTGAATTCCAACTACATGCAGACTGCATGTGCTGCTGGATCCATGGCTTTGAATAAAAGCTTGCTGGCCGCTCAACCACAAATGCACATTTTTAGTCTTCTATCAGCCAAACAGGCAATTCCAGCATGCAACACTTCAATATCTAGGGAGAATGGGTGGCCCTCCAACTAGTACTGTCAACCAAACCCTACTTCACAGAAGAACCTAATATCCTTCTTCTTCAACAATATTTATGTGCTGAAAACAAACATTAGGTTATCCAGGCCTTTCATCAAAACTGTCCACAACTCAGTGCTACCATGCTGTCCTCGTCCCTTGCCCTCTAACCCATTCAGGAAGCTGAATTATCAAGATAATATAATCTTTGAAGAAGTAATTTCTCCATACAGAAATATGAAATTGAAGGGATGCAATCAAAGCCTAACTACCATGGTCCCTTAAACACTGAAGTCATTGATGTCTGTCAACTGGTGATGTAACTTTGAAGCTCTTTCAACGGGTGATGTAATGTAATTTAAGTGGTCTTGTATAGCCCCTGTCTGCCACTATCGGTGGCCTCATTGGGTGGAGTTCATAGGTGGGACAGTGGAAAATGCAAATGTAAAACCTGTGGTGTTGATGGGTGCAGTTCAGAAGTACCCAGTTCCAGAGTGCCATTCTGCTTTCTGTGGGTTTTGCGGCAATACTTTGGACTAGGTTATCCATAAGGAAGGGCCCAAGATCTGATAGACTACTGTGCTTTGGGTCTGAATAGCTGCTGATGTGCGAGTGTACAAAAGGGCTAAATAAGAGACCTTAGCCGTGGCTCGGAGAGTGTTGATATAATCACGGCTAGGCCTCTGGTGGCCATCTGTGGGTGGTTAATCAGGGGATTGGGTGGACAAAGGTCCAATTTCTCTAGCTCACACTGCCCCTGTCAATCCCCCTCTCCATCTCTCTTTCTCTCAAGCTATCGCTCTCACTCACATCGATACATTGTATCCCATGTACAACAAAACAAGCATCTGCGAGTTGGCAGATGATGAGTAAGGGGCAGTGTGTAAACTCCAATCAATTACCATAAGCTACATCTTATAGTTATGGGAGGCATACGCCTTTGGTTCAGAAAAAGGGATACTTGAACTCTCATCACCAACATTCTCTCATCCATTCAATAACATTCTACATGACATCTTAAGCATCCGCCTACACTCACAAGCACAATACAACACATCACCCTTTCTTCCTGAGACACTACATACACATAAAGTACACATACACATAACGTATGCCACAACACATCTCCCTTTCTACCCCAGACAACGCATGCACACACTAACCACAACGTTGCACCTTTAAAGAGATGTGCTACTCTGTAAAGCAACTGTGGAAGGCATGGACCCCCTGAATCAGTCTGGAGGCAACTATAGATCCCCAACATATAACTGGTGGCAGGCATGGCCTCCCCTTTACACTTGCGGGAGGCATGACCATCCCTTTCTGCTTCTATGGGAACTACCAATCCCAACTTCTAATCTGGTGGCAGGCAAGACCTCCCTTCACCACTTGCGGGAGACATGACCATCCCTTTCTGCTTCTGTGGGAACTACCAATCCGAACTTCTCATCTGGTGGCGGGCATGACCTCCCTTTAACACTTGCAGGAGGCATGACCATCCCTATCTGCTTCTATGGGAACTAGACATCACGACTTCTTATCTCTAATAGAAGGCGTGACCTCCCATTGCCTTCACACTGGCAGGAGGCACGACCAACCCTATCTACTTCTAAGGGAACTAACAACCCCAACCATTACTCAAGCGGGAAGTATGACCGGCATGATCACCCTGATACATTGGTGGGAACTAACCATCCCAACCAGTAAATTCGCCAGAAGGTATGACCTCCCTGAGGCGTGACCTCATCTATCTCATCTACGAGGGAAACTCACTATTTCCAACCTATCATGCAGACAGGAGTCACAATCTGCCTGTCTGGCTAGGCGGGAACTCACCATGCCTACCACTAAATACTAACGTGAGTCATGACCTCCCTAATACCTTGGTGGGTACTCAAACGGGAACCTGCCGATTCCCTACTTCTTAACTTTGGCAGGAGGCATGACCCCCCGCACCCTTTTAAAAACTGTGGAAGGCATGACCTCCCTACATTCACACAGGGTTACCCTGTTATGGCACACTCATCCCACTCATTAACATCATGAAAACCTCTCAACATTTTACCACAGGAGAAAAACTCAAAAGTTGCAGGTTTAAAATCATAACATTACTTGTTTCAGTGACGTAAATAGCCCTACACGTCCTTGTTGCATTTACTCAACCTAATGCTGCAAATCATTCAATCTTAGTCAATTCTAACAGCTTCAAAACATAAATTGCACACATACTTGTCAGTACTTATAATGTTTCCCACACATTATACGCTAAGAGTCCGTAGGAATTCCACTGTCACCTGCAACTCCTCGAAATTGGTTATACTAGAACCCTACATAACAACTTCATGCTCCATTCTTCACAACACACAAACACGTCCATCTTACTGTCATCAACACGTAGCTAAATGCAAAATAACCATTTAACTCAGATACTCATTGGGCTAATGGCATATGCGTCACTGAAGTTCTCGTCTGCCCACATACTAAGTCTGATTCCTGGAGGAACACACAGTACCTTGGATACTTCATATCTAACACCATAAACAGTACCTTAAATATTTCCCATCAGACCCCCAGCCATCCTGTGAAAAGGGAAGCAATTCCCCACCATTCCCTTCTTGGCTGGAGCACAGCATCTGATCCCTGGTCGTCCGATTTCTACTTTCGCTGGGCCAATCCGCAACCGATCTTGTGATTCCCACTGGTAGTTTCCCTCCATCTCATATGCACAACTGTCCGAGCAAGTCGCCATCTCTTTAACAGCAAGTCGCTGCCGTTTTCCCTCCTTCATGGTCGCGGTCGCTGCCATTGCACAGCTGATGAGCGATTTACCGTTTGCCTCAGTCAAAGCTTGAGTCCTTGAACATGCTTCACCTTCTCCTCTCCCTGATATTTGTTTACAAGCCCCATTTCACAGACACTGGTAGCATGTCAGAGTCCTTTCCTCAGACTTTGTGTGTGCCGCATCTGCAGTCTGACGATCGAGGCCGGCATTCCAGGCCTTCACCAAAACTGCTGCAGTGTTCTTTTGTATCATCATTCCTGCTCTTCACAACAGTGACCTCGGAGCTCTGTTCTTCCAATGGCCACTCCTCTTCTGATTGCCCTTGACCAGGTAATCAATATGTTTGCTCAGCGTCTCAGATATTCTGTGCTGCTCTTCTCATGCTGGACTTGGACAGATCTTAATTACCATAAGGTTTATTGCAGCTTCTCTTTCTTCGACCTAGGCACTTGAACTTGGATGTTAATCATGGCAGGTACCATTTATCCACCTCAAGAGATTTGGTGGAGCTCTACTTTAGAAACGCTCCAGTCCATTACAGTATCCTCCTACTCTTCCAGCCTAGGGAGATGCGCGTGAGCTTAGGATCTACTTCTTGAGGTCTCACTGTTACTTTTGGGTGCATCTCCTGCTTCCACAGTACTCCTATAGGCTCACCCCTTTAAATATGGCCTCTGTTTTATGCCTGCCCTGGGTGATGGCACATACTTGGTGGGCGCAGTGTGTTCTTCTTTCTTCTTGCTGCCACCACCCCCCGGCCCCCACGCAGCAGCCTGGTTACTCGATTTTCTTATTTTGCTTTGCTATGTAGGTTCTTTCGATTCCTGAAGAACATCCTCGTCGCCAATGAAATAAAGTGACCCCACAGTCATCATGGTATGTTCCTCTTACGTTTATTTGCATCTTCTTAAGTAACATCAGCTTGACTTGTAAGGAACAGTTACTTAGGATAGACACTGGCACCCATCACCCAGACAGGGTCTCTCTCTAACTGCCTGGGCTAGGAACTCTCATCTACATCTACAACATTCTCTCATCCACTCAATAACATTCTGCATGACATCACAAGCATCCGCCTACACTCAATAGCACAATACAACCATTAAACTCCCATATATTTCCGCCAGACCCGTAGAAAGGTCTACTGTAATAGTCTTTTGATGGGCATTCCGTCCAAACAGCTGCACAGGCTTCAAAAAGACCAGAATATGGCTGTCAGGCTAGTCGGCCGTTTGGGTAGGTCAGCCCATATATTACGTTTGCGCCGCACCCTTCACTGATTGTCAGTGGAAGATCGCATGAAATTTAAGGTAGTAAGTCTGATTTGTAAATACTTAAATTGCTTGTCCCCGGAGTATCTGAGAAACAAAATCTGCCGCTATCAACCAACCAGGATGCTACGATCTAAGGATCAGCTGCTTTTGACCATCCCCCACTCACTATATGTTTCGAGGTGAGATAGGTTTGCGGTTTTTGGCCCCAGGTTTTGAAATGGCATTCCTATGGCGATTAGGGCCTCTAAGATGCTCTCTCAGTTTCGCAGGGCCCTTAAAACATTTTTCTTTAAATAAAGGGGTTAGGGGCCATGGGGGGGGGTGGCTTTCTGCTCAGTTATTCAGAGGGATGATGTATGTGTACCTTTTCTCATTAATTCTTGTTATCAGTTGTGTCTTTATACAGTAATGTCTGTCTAGTGTGCATTATAAATACCTAAAATCAAATCAAAAGAGATTGGCATACAGGAACCAGGTTCTTCTGACCTGCACCCATCAACACCACCGGTTTAAAATATGCCTCTCCCACTGTCCCACTAATGACCACTAATTACAGAATCAGGTGCAGCGAGGCCTCCAACAGCAAGTTTGCAACCTTGGTGTGCTGATCAATCATGACCTTTAAACTGACTTGTAACTGATTGCCATCTCCAAGGTTGTGGAAGCCATACCTTTTTTGATTTTTATTACATAAAATGATGCAGGTAAATTCTGTTTCTGAAAGGGAGGTCTACTAATCCGATATCTCTTTCATAAATTCACCATGCCAATAATATAATGCACACATGTGCCTTTGCTGAGACAGCCTCTTGGCAACCTCAGCACCAGCCCTCCAGTGGCACAGGACAGGTTCAAAGGTCACATGTACATTCCTGACAGCTGCTGGAACCCCACAATCCTGCAGGTAGAGGTGTTTTTAACGGTCTGCACTGCTAATCTAAATTATAATACTTGTGTAACCTAGTCTTCCTGGTGGCATGTAAATCAGTAAATATAAGGCATGCCTCTTGTGGAATGATGGCAGCTAGGATCATACAATTTTACTGCCGAATGGGACAATAGCCATGATGCTGCCTTTTGATCTTCCTGCAGGAAGTGCAACACCTTCCTCTAAGGGCATATGAACACTAACCAGGAGATCTCCTGGGAATCAGTACTTCAAAGACAGCATTGACATAATAAAGCCACACTCACACCAGTGTGCTGACTACTGGAGTCCCTTTTAAGTCAGCAGGCATGGGAAGGGGTGGAATTGGAGTAGACAGCAGGGAGAGGTAGGCTAAGTGAGAGGTGCCTCCATCTTGAATTCTGTTAGTACTCTCTAGCACTTCCTGTCTCCCCATTTCCTACAGTACCAGAAACTCTGAATATGATATCAGAAGACAAAGGGCACTTGTTGCAATAATCTGGATAGGACCCTTCAAATCCTGTTTACTTTGGACCTAGCCCCTGTGAAATATTGCCTTTATAAGGAAGGAGGTACCCTTTCCTTCTTTGATTCATGTTTGACTCTCAAGATAGGATTTACTGGATCTATGCTGTTAGTACACTCTACTCCAGAGTCATCTCCCAGGGAGCTGAGTACAGAAGACATCCAACAAAGAGGAGAGTGCGGTCCGCTAACCATACCCAAGGACCAGTGCGAGTAAAGTGCTGTTGGTCAAGGCATCCCTGCCGGATGCACTGGAACCAGCATCCTGGTAACTGGAGATAAATGTACCCCTCAAGGTGCAATCCAACTTCCTGGTGTGCAGGCACAGAACTGAAGGGCTCACCTTCACCTGGAGACCGTGGATATGGCGTCCTAGCAACCCAGAAGTGCAGAAGCAGCGTGGAATCCTGTGTAATTACATGGAGACATCAGAAAGCCAGCTCAACCGCACATAAAGCCGCAACAGGACCCAGAGTGCTGCTTTTATCACTCTACTAACCTTTGAGTTACTTAATGCACTTCAAACTATCCAGGCTTTGGATTGACCAACTGCCGTGGATCACCTTAATCAACCTTATCATGGGCTTGATATTGTGAGGGCAGCACTCGAGTCAGCACTCGGGTCATTTAAGCTCTGACTCGAATGTTTGAAACCATTGAACTTGACCTGTCTCAATTGCTGACTCAACCAAACAAAGCCATCATCTCACCACCAACTGGACCACCGCAAAGAACAATTGGAAGCCATCATCTCGAATGCTGCCTCGACCCATCGGTAGCCCATACCTTTCAACCAACTTGACACTGCCAGTGGGGTTGTACTGACTTGAAGGTCTCACCCACAGCAAAAGAGTTTAGAAGCCTGGCTCAACACTGTCAAGCACCAAAGATAGTGACTTTTAATTCCCCTTTCTCTAAATTTTTCTACTAGAGCATACCCGTGAACATTGTCAATTTCATTAATCCTTGCATGAACTCCCCAGCTCTCAAATCAGAGTGCCTTTCATGCAAAAACCTGCATTCTCTGTGTTTCTATAACACAGGCTTCTAGTGGGTGGGCTTCTAGTGTTGTTGCTAGTTTGCAGTGATTGTTTTATTAAAATTCATATCCTTTCGTGTTACCTTGATTGGGCATTGTTTTGTTTTCAGACCATTGTTCTAAAACTGCCTGGGTTGCTACTGCTATCAGCTCACAAGCCTCCTGAGGATATAGCCTGCACGTATCCTGCACTGCCAAAAGAGGCAAAAGACGTATACTTTAGGAGCTGCACCTGTTTCACCTTTATGACTGGGATCCCTGCTGGTTTAGACCATACTTATCCCTTGACTCCGGCAGGGCAGCAATCATGTTGTCACACCCAAAGTAAACACATTGCATTCTGACACCTAGACCTTTGTACCTGGTTTACTGTCCTCCCCCAGTACATCTTTTTCCTGGTAGCATCCCACCTTGATAACTGGATGTATACATGTATGTATCTGCTGGTTTCAGATTGAACGAACCGTGCTTGGAAGCAACCAACGCTATGCATCAAGGGTATATAGCAATAGGATACAATAATATGAATACAGTTAGAAGGATAGCATATTAAGGGTACCGTCAAGAGGACTGCAATGGTATCTACACAGGATGCCATCAAAGACACTCTACAAACCGCAAAGAGCCATAGCACTACTCGCAGCTGCTCATGAATGGCAGACCACATATTATGACTGTGTAGGAAAAAAGGCTCATGGCTGAGCTCTGAACTACTTCTCAAAGCTCTTACAACCATGGCAGCCTGCTAACTGACTGAGATTGGATTATATGGCAGCCTGCTAACTGGCTGAGATTGGATTATATGGCAGCCTGCTAACTGGCTGAGATTGGATTATATGGCAGCCTGCTAACTGGCTGAGATTGGATTATATGGCAGCCTGCTAACTGATTGAGATTGGATTATATGGCAGCCTGCTAACTGATTGAGATTGGATTATATGGCAGCCTGCTAACTGGCTGAGATTGGATTATATGGCAGCCTGCTAACTGATTGAGATTGGATTATATGGCAGCCGGCTAACTGACTGAGATTGGATTCACAGAGCCAACTATCCATCCGCTCACCTAGATGCAATCGGTTTGGTCGGACATCTCTCGTTTTAAGATACAACCTTTTCTTCTGCGATGCATTTGGGTCAGAAATCTACCTAGCAAGTGTACACGTTTATCATAGGCCACACATCTTGTAACACCAGCCCCCAAACCGTCTATTGGCTGGTCAAATGCCTAGATATCTGCCCTGGCTTTGCTGACCAATCAAAGTCTATGGACTAGGTTAGATGTGAGGACCTTAGTAGAATCAGACATAAACACCTCTCTTACCGTATGGGTAACTCCACGGCCAAACCTGCAACAATCCAATTGACTGCTCACATACCGCGTTTTTTTACAGAGGCATTGCTATGGGGGTCTGGGGGCTTATAGCCCCAGGACTTTTGGTTGTAGCCCCAGATAGAAGCTCAGGGGCTACAACCAAAAGGCTAGCTAGCCCTGAGTCCTGACAGTCCCGACATTAGCGTAGCCCCTGATCTTTTCCAGACCCAGCAACACCCCTAGAGCACTTGTAAGTAGCTGAATAGTTATGGGAAGTACTTTACATAAGTGATGGGGCATGATCGAGACTCCACTGAAGTGCCTGAAGCCAGCGAGTGAGATTTGAATGACCTGCAGAAGGCCAGGCAGTGATGGAAAATGAGCGAAACTTACTTTCAGTGTCAGAGACAAGCAATGGGGGATGAGCGAGAATCTATTAATCTGCTGGGGGATATGTGAGATTCCATGGAAGTGTTTGAACATATTGTTGTGAGGAGGAAGGACACTGCTGTGTGTGAGAGCAATGAGTGGGAATGATAGCTCAGGGGTAATAGAGCAGCACAGGTTCGATCCCTGGGTCCACACTTAGAAACCTCTGGGTCATATCAACGAGAGGCTACTATGGTGTGTAAGATATGAGAATCAGCAAAACAAGCCACGAAACTAAGGATGGGAATTCCAAAAGCTCAAATGAGGTGCCTGAAGATTATGTTGTGCTGAGGGAGGGAGATGCCATGGAAGTCGATGATGCTTGCGATACAAGGGATGGGTGATATGTCTTGGGAGTAGACTGGACCCACGATCTGAAGATTCAGCGGGATCCTTTTAAAGCGCATGCAGCCACTCCTCTGAGGAATGATTATACTGCCAGTGATTTGGGGAAAAGAATGAACCCCTATTAATGTGCATGATGTCACTGATGTGAGAAACGGGTGAGGCGCCATTCCAATGCATGCGATCATTGAGGCGGGGAATGAGTGAGAGTCGCCGGAAGTTCACAAAGCCTGCGATGCAGCAATGAGTGGTGTTCTGTGTGGGAATATGGGAGTGTAGTCCTGCGGCAATGAGTGAGGCTCCATTTACACGAAGGACCAGTGATGGGGAAAGAATGGAATGCCCTTGAAGTGAATGCAGCACGAATGTGGGACTGTGTTAGACTCCATTGAATTGCATTGGAATGAGCGAGACCCTACTTACGGTTACGGGGTTAGCGATAGGAACTGAGGAAGACTAACTTGAAGTGCATGGCACCTTAATGGACGAGCATGCCAGACTCCATTGAATTCAATGAGACCAATGGGCGTGTCGTGGTGTGGCAATGATAGTGCATCTCATTGAAGTCTATGGGAAAGCGCAGCTGTATACCACTGGACTTTCGCTTGGAAGCATGAAGTCAGTGCTGCGTGCACAGGGGAGGTGTCAAACGAGTGGTAGCCGCATGTTACGAGGGTCGGCCATAAACTTGTCTTAGGCACCAATGAAAAAGTGGCCCACTGTTGCAAATGGCTATTCATTCATTTTGTGGCACTGTTTGAATTGCATTCAAGGGGGAGTTTTTTGATGAAATGTCAAAGTGTACATTTTAAAGAATATTTATTCAGCACACTGCTCAAAACTACTAGACGCATAGTGAAGTAACTCATCAAACTGGCACGCATTTTGACCCAAAAAAAATGCCCCACACCAGCATTTTGCATTTTTGATTCGGCCCTGGGCCTATTGCCCATTGCCCTGTAGGCCAGTCCGAGCAGGCATGTTACCTATGGGTGAATCCGGGCTCCATCGTGTAAACCAGGCTCAGGAAAAAGGGCATGGGGCTAAATAGCAGTACTGCAGCCTTACAGGACCTTTCTTCTGGCTCTCGTTCAGATGATTAAACAGCTACAGTACCCCAAATGCCCTCTGCCATGCGCCCAGGAGAGGTGCGCTGGCAAGAGACGCAGCTGCGAAGGCTGCCTTCAATTAGGCCTCATCAAAGCACGCACGAGGCCAGGCATGCCTCGATCACAAACTCTCTCCCGCGGTTCACCTTGATGGGGATCAACGGCGGTCGGTCCAGAGAAGGGCGATTCGGGACATGAACAAAGCTTTACCTCTCCCAGAATAACATCTTTTCGCGCCGAGGAACAAGCCACGGTCGACCCTGTAGCTCGACAGAAAGACAGAGGCATGGCGGCCATGGGTATGGATGATATACTGAAAGGACGCCACCTGACCTCACAGAGATGGCAGTCATTTTGGAATGATTGATGGAAAATAAGTCATATCACATGGACGTGGAAGCCACATGGCTGATGGAAAGTAATTTACACACATGAAAGCCGATCAAGATAGCTGATGAAGAAGTCACGTGATAGAAACATGGCGGCCATATGACATAGCTGAGGCAGACGGGATCATATTACACAGCGATAAGGGATAGCAAAATGGCAGGATGTTACGTGGCAGAAACCTAGTGGACATGTGGTAATTTTGCAGTCGAGAAGACCAGTTGACTCAGACATGGTGGCCATGTGACATAGTCCAGGGAGAAGAAATTACATGGCACACATGATAGCTATGTAGTATGACCAAGCAACATTGGTGTGCGGCCTGTGTGTAAATGGCAAAAAGCTGCTGCAACAATCCAAGGTGGGCTATGTTTCCTGTTTTAATGACAATGCCTGTGTAGTGCAGTCCTCACTTACATCAGCAAAGAGTCCACCTAACATGCTGCCAAATGGCTCCATGTCATGTGGGACACCTTCAGAATGCCGCATCACAAGCAGCACGTTGCATGCTGGGCCTTGTAGTTTCACTTTAACCTTTCCAAATATGGGCCCACAAGCCGGAACTGAATGAAGGCATCATACACCACATGGGCTCACTTTGCAGGTAAGCACCTACACTGCAGACGTAACCTCCAAACCCACCTGTTCTAATCCACGGACCACCCCCCCCCCATTCAAGAAAAGAGTGCCTTGAAGCAATGCACTGCACAGAGCTGCTCTACACAAAGTTCACATATATTGAACTAAACATACTTCAGTTAGAAGCCATGAAATATGTGCGTCAGAGTGATTTTCAGCTAGTGCAATATTTTCTCAGACAGAGCGACCAAAGAACATTCGGGGGTGTAGAGAGTTTCCATCACGCTCAGAGTAACTACAGCTGCAGCAGTAGGGCAGGCTTCCCCCACACACAGAGTAATTACAATACATGTAGAAGTTGGCAACGTTCCAAAACATAGAGAGAGGCACATGTTATATTATGCAAACCTATAAAGCGCACTATCACCAAAGGTATCTTGGCACTAGAAAGTACGCAGGTGTGGCCATGGAATACTAAAACAGACTGAAATTTCTTTTAAAGCAGGCATGTTTTTAAAACATGTCTGAACTTTAAATGATTGATGGTCGATCATGTAGGATGAACAGCAGTTCCCCTTGGACACACGGAACAGGTGTAGTACGGTCAGCAGCAGTGCACGCTATGATCACAGGGAGAGAACATGCAGATCAACCTTCCCTTACACACAGAGTAAGTGCAGCATGTGTAGCAGGTAGGAAAAGTTTCCTTTACACAGAGCCGGTTCAGCACAGGCGCATTGCAGGTTTTGCAAACAATCCAAAAAACAATAGTGACCATGTGACTTCATATCACAAGGACAATACTTTCACAGTTCTGGGTTCTAGTTTGTAAAATGAAAATTCATGGATGGAATCATGGTATTGGGTGGTCTAGAGCAATCAGTCACCAGAGGTGTGCCTTCAGCGAACCACACTATGCTACGATAAGTCATTTATAACGCGCGATATAATTAGTCATTTATAACGCGCCTGTACACAAGGTGCGACAAGGGAGGGAATACAGAGGGAGGACAAAAAAAATGATCTCACTAGGCCTTGTGTCATTCAGATCGTGCAAGTGTGATAGTGCAAAGTGCAGGGGGGGAGAAGGGGAAGTGCAAGGGAGAGAGAAAGAGGAAGTGCAATCAGGGCAGCATTGCTCAATAAGTGCAGCCAGGGCAGCGCGGCTCCAGGTAAGTGCAAGGAGGCAGGGGACTGTAGGGTAACAGTTAAGCCCCTAAGTGCGCGGTAGGTCCAGAGGCAGTGCAGGGGCGACTGGTCATGGAGTAGCCTGGTACCCAGTGAGTCTCTGAAGGTAGCCAGGCCACCAGTCAGCACAGCAGACAGGTAGGTCAGCAGGGGAGAGAAAAAGAGAAAGCAGAGGTGAAAAGGAAGGTCTTGAGCTGCTTCCGGAAGTTCAGGTGGTCCGGCTCAAGTTTCAGAGGGGCAGGGAGGCCATTCCAGAGGGAGGCACTTGCAGAGGAGAGAGCTCTACCCTCACTCTCTACCTGGAGAAGCATCTCACCCTCAAAGAGTTAGAGGTGGCTGAGCGAAGGGCTAGAGAAGGAAAGTGTTTTGGAAGAGAGAGTTGGATGTAAGGCAGGCTCCAGCCCCGGGAAGGCTTGTGGGCGATGCAGAAGGTCTTGAACTTGGTCCTTGCAGTCACCGGGAGCCAGTGGAGGGATTTCAGGGCAGGAGAGATACAGTCCCTGGGCTTGAGACCAAGGATACGTCTTGCAGCCCTGTTCTGGATAAGTTGCAGAGGGCGCAGAGTAGAGGAAGGCTGCTTGAGAAAGAGACTGTTGCAGTAGTCCAGCCTAGAGAGAACCAGGGCTCTGGAGACAGTGAGCTTCTGGGGGAAAGTGAAAAAAGGAAGAATACCCCTGAGGAGGTGCAGCTGGTGGTGGGCCTTCTTGGCAAGTTCTGTGATGTGAGGAGAGAAGGAGAGAGTGTCTAAGATGACAGGAGGGCAGCCAAGGAAGACAGCCATAGTGAGAGAGGAAAAGCGGGAGTAGGGGTCCCAATGAGAAAGATATCAGTCTGATCTCAGTCTTACTAGACCCAGAGGACAAGAGTCGAAAATCCGACCAAAGCTTGTATCAATAGGAGTGTTACAGGGCAAGGGCGAATGTTATGGCATCTGGCCCCAGCAGGGGGCATCATAAGGTCACAGGGACCCAGAGAATTGTGCACCTTTGGATTCTTCTACCAGGGCCAAGTGAGGAAGTCAGGGGGCACTGAAACCCACTCTGAGACTCAATGAGTCACTGTATCGGTATCATACAATTACTACGCTGGGTTTACTGCGCTGGCCGAAAATGCGGACTTCATTTCCCCCATTTCTCAGAATATATATGTGGGGAATGGGGTAAAGTAAATAATTAATGTTGGGGGAACATGGGGGTTGCATGGGGTATCCCCCTGCATATATAGTCTGTGAAAAGGGGGTAAAAAAAGTCAGCATTTTCAGCCGGCGCAGTAAACTGGGTCGCAATAATCACATAGATCCACTGTATCTATCTATGCTTTCAGTCCCCTCAACAAGATCATAAACTTTGCAACCAGGAATCTCTTTGAACTTCCTTACTTCACACCTACTTCCTTGTACCGTCACCAGGCTGGGTGGCTGACAATGCAAAACAGGGCCAGATTGAAATGTCTTTTCCGGGTTCACAAATCTATACATGGTATGATACCACTGTATCTATCCTACTTGAAGAACTCTTTCCTGGGTACCCTCGCCCCAGAATTGTGCAGACTAGACTAGGGATGCGACCTTGGACCTTAGGGCCATCAGCGTAGGAGCCCCTTTTTACCACTGACTTTGAGTTGCTCTTCCATCCTGACTCTGTTGTTTCAAGAATTACCCTTAGGGGGTTACCTCTAGGCATTCCTCCAACCCGTCCCAGCAAAAAACAAATACAATCGTTGAACTAATTTTGAGAGTCGAGTGCTCCGTGGTAGCCGCCTCTGGCCAGGTCTGATATCCCAGAAGTATAAACACCTTGAGAGATTCCTTAACAGAGATCATTAAGATGGAGGTGCCATCAGTGTGGGGTCAATGAGCAACATCTAGGATTTAAAATCAGGACACAAGAGAACTGGGATTTCGCACCATGTTTATATTCTTATTCTTATTGTCAAGTGGTGCAGACAGGCTTGGACTTTAAGCTACTAAGAATGCCTCCTCCTCCTAGTGGCTGCCCTGGCCCTGTGACTCCACCCTTTGGTGGAGAGAACAGTGGAATCACCAGAGCAGGCTCTCATAAAATGTTGGCCAGACCTGTGTACAATTTTATTAAAGTGAAGACACATGACAATCTGCAGGGAACACAATTGCTCCTCCAAAGGGGGCTGGAGAACTTGTAGGTTCGTCTCAGATTTTCGGCTATCTGTAAAAACGTTCACGTTCTTTCACTGGTGAACGTTCGATATTTATTTTGCCAGCTTCTGCGAGAAGTGAAAAACCCCTTTGGAAATTCAGAGCGAGAGTTTGACATCTGCAGGACTCTTGCCGAGGTCTGCCCACGTTTCAGGTGCACTTTCCTTGCATGTTTGTGTCTGTGATTTTGTGTGTGCTATGGAACTAATGTCCGGCCTTCTGAATGCTTTGAGCTTTTCAGAGACTGCAGCAGGCTGTGATGCTGCAAAAAGGTAGGTTTCATACAGCTGCAGTCCACAGAATGATCACCAGTTCACCACCGGACCCTGAGCCTGGGCACGTGAATGCGACCCTGAGAAGGCCACATGCCATTGGATGCCCTGTTCTGAAGGCGGGATAGCTTGGTAGCCCTGAGAAGACTTTCAAGCAAGTCTAGACTTAAACTTACAGGTGCCTTACTGAGTCCATTGCTCTGTGCCTGCTCTTTCGACCGCCCTCCTTATCTGGCCAGTTTCCTTTTCGAGTCCCATTAGTGCTTCATAAGATTGTGCCCCACACAAGGCAGTGTTAGGCTCCTCTGGGAATCACCAGTATCTAGCATTCCTCCCCAAACTACCTCCTTCTCCTTTAGGCACCGCTTGCCTTGGCACCGAATGGACAATGAGGGGCTACATCAGAGCTATTGGCAGCCTCGTGCTTTCCACGAGAAAGTTCCAAGGTTGAAGGAGCTCCAAGTCTCGTGAAGGGTTCGGTGTGGCGAATATATAGCCTAAGAGTGTGAACATGTGTGCATGTGAGTGCAATTTGCTCTACCTTGCACTAAGTCTCTAGGGGAAGGGTACCCGGTGCATATACTTTGGGACACTGACACTTTTATTAGATTGAGTGCAATGTAAATGTGTTTATGTAGGCGTGTTGTACAGCCACACATATCCTGCCTCCTTGCGGCTGCTTCTCCTTCTTCTGGACGGTGTTAAGGTGGAAGTTCAAGCATCGTATTGCATAGTAGCCTTGGTTGTCTGAGCAGTGTTGTATTGTATTGTATTTTCTTATTTACAGAGCGCTCTTTCTCCACTTGTGTGGCCTTAATGTGCTTTTCCCTTGGTTGAACGCCCTTGGTGACTGTAGTCGATGTTGTTGGAGTTTTAGGGGGTTAGTTGAAGAGATGCGTATGCGCATGTTGCCATTCTAGGACTTTGGTGGCTGGCAAGACTCGACTAAGCAGCCGAGGGTGGTCAGACACATGGGTGGGTGCTGTTGAGGGTTAGAGATAGATTGCTATTGTTGAGAAAGTTTATGTGGGTCAGCTATACCAAATTCCTTTCGGGTGGTGGTCGCTGCATGCTAGTGGTGGTGTTGAGGTACATCAGGTGTTTTAGTCTGGATGGCTATGTGTGCACTAGGTCAGATGTGCTTCGCCGTAGGCGTATTCTATCATGCATGGATGCTTGGCCGTGCCTGCAGCCTGTGTCCACGCTAGTGGTGCGAGATATACGTACCATAGATTCGAGGGTCTTGTATATTGGGAGAGAGGCCTACACCTAACAGTGGAATTAAGAACACTGTGGTGTTCTAAACAAAGCTAAGCACCACTAGATTCAAGAGTCCTGTATAGTTAGTGAGAGGCCTACACCTGACAATGCAATTGAGTACAAGACTAAAAAGCTAGAGCCTATACTAACAGTGCAAATCGAGAAGAGTGCTAAGTAGAGAATCCTTGAGTAGCGAATCCCGGGTATCCCTCTGCAGAACATGGAAGGGTGATTTTCTCTTGGACAGTATGGGAGCAGCTGGGGAGTGTTCTCTAATTGGTTGTGATAGTAAATCTGCTCCAACTAGAACACAGGAGATTTGATGGTAAGATCACAGCTTGAAGGTGCAGAGATTTCTTCGCTGACCGCTGCCCTTCATTCATCATGGGTATATCATATGCCGTCCTGAATTGATAGTCTCATTGGGAGACAAAAAGATACCTAAGGGTACTCATTGTCAGGTTTTGGTGGTTGAGTAAACCGAGTGACCACTAACGAACTAACCAATGCCAGATCACATTGCCATGTTTCACGTGGCCCAAGTTATCGAGCAGATGAAAAGTGTTGACCTGTTCGGCACAGTCAAAACCAACATCAACCCAACCAGTTCCCCACAGAAGCAGATGTGTACAGTTGGATAGCGCTTCCATACTAAAAGGCGTAGGCCGGAGCCCATGCTGCCCTTAACACGCTCACAAAATTAACAAACACAAGGCAAGGCAGTTCTTTAGGCTAGAAGGAATTTGTCACAAAACAGAACAATGTACAGGCAGAAAGATCGAAAATTTTGAGGAAAGAACATTCTCAAGGGGGGACTTCCGCTACTTGGTTTTGGCTAAGCTGTTGCTTCAGTATCACCACCCTATCCCCATTTACACCTCATCCATTGGAAAACCTAGCCCCACCTATGATTTCTCCTAGCGCCTCTTTGTCGAGGACAAACAAATCTTCCCATTCCCCCCAGAATTGTCTTTCTGAAAAATGATGGCCTTTTCGCTAAATGCCACTGGAGCGCACAAGCCTGCAGGATGCTTCACTCCCCCAACAATGCCTGGCCTAGCCTACCCTCTACCCATTTTCCCTTCCCACATGCCCGCAGCACATCCCACTAGGCCCACAACATGGGCATTTCTCTTTGACAGTGATCTCAAATTGCAACTGTTTGTCTTCTCCAATGTAACAGCAACCATGCTAAACCTCCTGAACATCCGAAAGAACTGCCGCCCCATCTCATTTTTCACTCTGCTAAAACGCTCATGTCCACTCCAGTCCGAAGCTAGTTGAATTACTGTGCCAGCCTCCTTCCCCGACTCTCAATGTAGTCCTTTTAACCCACTTGACAGGCTGTTGAATTTTGCCACCTGCACTTTCTTAACTCCCCCGATCCTGACCCACCTCCATGCAGTGCCTATATCAGAGGTTGCTGCCAAAGCAGTCAATTCTCTGCTCTTAAATTTAAATTCTTTTTTGTGCCTTCACATCACTCCATGGGCTAACCGTCCCTTACTTGGGATCCTCGCCGCCTACTCTTACATCTCCAGCCCTCAGTTATCCATCTTCTCACCACTACGTCTCACTTCGGCTTTTTACCTCCTTCCATTGAAGCTTCCTACTATCCTGATATTAAGTCTATTCCATGGTATCAGGATACAAGACTAGACTGATAAGACACCTAATTTCCCTTAAAGGGTCAACTCAGTTTCCAATAGCATCACACTGCACAACTCAGAGATCCCGAAGTCTCCCCAATCACCTTGAATTATTTCATTGTATTTTATTGTTTAAAGCATGGACCTAGATTGAGAGCAGTGGAACACTGTACAGGGTCTGGGTAGCCAGCGTTAGGGCTGGAGTTTTTTAACAGTAGCATTATACTGTGAGTTGCAGTCTATGCATCAGTCTGTGTGTCTTTGTTCAGGTATTGTTGAAAAAAAACACGTTGTGGGAACTTTGCAGAATTGGCTAATTTTCAGAGGGTAAGTGCGTGAAAAGAGAAGGATTATTTGCACGTCCTACCTTTGCAGGCGAGTTGTTATTCAAGCCCATTGGCCAATTTACTGCATGAGGAGTGTTTGCTACCAGGTATGTAGATCTTAGGCAGCAGGTACGCTGGTGTGCTACTGGTGATTACTTTGTAGATGATACATGTAGTCTTGAACAGTATGCTGCTTGGAGAGGAAGCCACTGTAGCTCACAGCAGGGGTGGTTTGGTAAAATTTCTGTGCACTTGCAATGAGGGGTGCTGCGGCGCAGTGGATTGCTTTTAGGAGAGCCAGGTGAGCAGCTAGGAGCCCCTTCAGGAGAGCGCTTTCCCCATCGACATGCAACGTCACAAGGGCCTACACTGTGGTCCATACGTTTTGCGGAGGGATGAGGATTTGATTTTGTGAAGGGTGGAGATTTGGAGCCAGGACGTTTGGCCTTTCTTGGCTTCGTGATTCTGGAAAGTAAGGCTGCTGTCGATGGTAAAACCTAAGGATTTTCTGGAATCCGAGAGCTGTGGATGAAATCCTTCTAGGGGCTTACCATTGGTGAGTACTTGTGTAGCAGGTACTTTGTAGGTGAAATAAAGATAACGAGTTTGTCCCTTGGCCCTATCAAGCTCGTATAGGCACAACGAGTCAGTGAGGTAAGGACGCCTGACATGGAGGACGCCTAAGAGTGGTCACAGAAGCAGGTTTTTCCAAGGTGACTGAAGTTAAGGGTGTGGCTGCAGGAAGGCGGGAAAACTCCTGGAAGGCAGGAAGACTCCCGATAGTGGGTGGCGGCAAGGTCTAGGGACTTGCTTCTCTGCTGTGTGTCCGGGAATGAAGGAGGCCGTAGGATCGGAGCAGAGCCCTACATTTCTCCCAATGTGGGTGGCGTTAGGGGTGTGGCTACAAGACGGTGGAAAACATCCTGCAAGGCAGGACAAATCCTGGAAGGTGGGAGGGTGGGAAGAATCCTGAGAGTAGGCAATGGCAAGGTCAGGCCACTGCTGCTCCGCTGTGCATCTGGGGACTTGCATGTACATTGAAATTCTGTATTGCTAATATTTGTGTATGTCTATTTGTAGCCGCTGTAGGTCAGCAGCAACCATTTCATTTATCCCTTACCCCAAGGGTGACCAGATTTTCTAAATAAAAAACAGGGAGCGTCCACAAACGTAGAAGTAGGACTTAAAACACCCACCCCCAATCGGAATTTCACAGTATTTCCAGCATTTCCCCTGCATAAAATGTGTGCAGTGTTTACTGTAAATGTAAACCAGTAAATATTAGCATGTAAATCACAAATGATCCTTTGCTATGATTGATATTAGAGGTATTTCCATGAGCTTATTTGCAAAACGGTCTGAGTGGCTCAATCTGTTAATGTATGTAGCTGGTAGCTGAAAAGGTTAAGGGTTCGAGCCCATTCAGATCCCCTAAATTATAGTGTGAAATGACGTTGCCAGTTGTGAAAATGTAATACTTCCCTTCAGTTAGCTGGGATTGTGACAATGCTGGCCCTCCCTTTACCAAAAACTGGGACAGAGTTCTTAAATAAATAAAAAACTCTCTGGACGGGGGACCAATGATCAAATTCCGGGACAGTCCCAGCAAAATCGGGATGTCTGATCACGTACTTGTCCCCCCATACACATCACATGCTGACGTCATCCTTCCATTCACCTTTCTTTCTATTTTAAAGCATGGGATTGATCCAGCAACTCAAGTGCTCATGTTCAGAACTACTTCTTGATAAAGCTTTTCTCTCTCTGCAAATGCACACAATGACATGTCACGCCAAGGGTACTAAGGGTGGCTCAGGCCCTCTCCATCCTTCTGTCAAGCTAGGGGGCATGTCTCTGCTGAGCACTTCTGGCACGCGAGCCAGCAAATCCTGGCATGAACCAGCTGTGACGCAGTTACATCATAAACCGCTGCCGCTGTGTCACAGATGGAAGACTTGGCTTCATTGCCGCCGCAGGCCGACGCAGAGCTTTTTCCCCCAAACTCCAAAATAAGCCTTTCTTGCAGCTCGAGATGATTGTCTGCCAAGTTCCTGCAAGTACAAAAAAGCCCGCTCCTCTCTCTTTTGTGTGCAACAGAAAACAGAACCCTTCCTCTGGAAATCAACTCTAGAAACCCTGGAGAGCATGATCCACTCTCCTGGTGTGCTCTGCCAACGGAAAGCCCTTTTAAAGGGAAAGATTTAGCTTCTCACTTGAGCCCATTCAGGGGTAGAACAAAACCTCTGCAGGGGGGCCAGCTCAAATGGTGGGTTAGGGGCTTCGAGATTGTGTGGTGTCGGGGCAAACATATTTGTGGGTGGGCTGTAATCCCCAACGGAAGTTTGTATAAACTAGCATCAAGTTAGAAGCAAATGGTGCTATTTAAAGAAAGGCCATGGACACTGCCCGTAAACATGATAGGATTGAAAGACAAAATGCACATTTGTATTGGCACGTTCGAGCATGGTAATGCTGTGGTTATCATGTGGTGTATGGATGGCTTTGTCATCTGCCAGCTAATTTTGCGTGTCCAGCTGCTTTATGCCATAATTCAGTTTATGCCGGAGTGCCACTATGGTTGGAGGTGAGAGAAGGGTGGACCCAGGCAAAGGCTGGAGAAACATTCCTTTTAATGGCTGTAAACAATTAAATGCGGCCAACTAAAAATCCCAGAATGCCAATGAAGCATTCCCCTGACATGCAAGGCCTGACATTCTGACTACTTGGAATCAATAATGTATTATTGTTGATGACCTGAACTCTCTCAAGTCCACTCTTGATAGAGCAAAAGGAAATTCTACCTCACCCTCATTGACTCTCACTCCAACCATCCTCTCTGGCTGCAGAGCACCCTAAACTCACTTCTCACTCCTCCTAAGCCTATGACTATCTACTCCCCTCTCACAGCTATTGACCTAGTTGAATACTTCGCTGCAAACATGTCCAAAATTAGAGACTCTCTCTTGACCTTCCTCACACTCCTCCTACATTCTACACTCTGCCTACTCTACAATCCTCCTATGCCTCTATCTCCCACGTTAGTCACACTAATATGCTATCTCTACTGGTGAAGGCTAACCCCTCTTGTGCCCCATCAGACCCTCTTGCTCCTCAGCTAGTCAAGCCTATTGCCCCTTTAGTGGCCTCTCACTTCACTGAACTCTTCAACCTGTCCTTTGACTCCACTTGCTTTCTCCCTGTTTTCAAAAAAGTCACGGTCATCCCTCTCCTAAAAAAGCAAGGGACTGACTTGAACCTACCGGCTAATTGTTGCCCTGTGTCTCTCCTTCCACACTACTCTAAAGTAATCGAAAGGGTTGTTGTCAACCGTCTTACCCATTTCGTAGACATCCACAACCTTTGAGACCCCCTACAAGCAGGTTTCCATTTCTGTCACTCCACTGAAACTGCTCTCATTGCCTCTGCTAAGCACTCCAACCTATCCTCTATCCTGATTCTCCTTGACCTGTCTGCTGAATTTGACACTGTCGACCCCATGATATCCTTAATACTCACTCCTCTAACTGCTGGTGTTCCACAAGGCTCTGTCTTGGGTCCTCTCCTCTTTACAATCTACACCTCTGCTCTTAGGGAACTAATCTCCTCCTTTGGGTTCTCGTACCAACAATTTCCAACTGTCTCTCTGCCATTAAATATTGGATGGCTTTGCACTCTCTGATGTTAAACTGTACCAAAACCGACGTGATCTTCTTCCCTGCCAAGCGCTCTCTCTCATCTCTTCCTCTGCCTATTCAGTTCCCACCTGACCCTCTCCCCTACTCTTCTTTAGCTAGAAACCTTGGTGTCCTCTATGATCTCTATGACGCTTCTCACAACTTCTCGACTTTCGTCTCCAGAACTGGAACAGCAGCTCACCTCAACCTCCTAAATATTAGGAAAATTAGGCACCTCTTTCCTTTCAATGCCGCCAAGCATCTCCTAACCACTCTTGTGTTCTCTAAACTATACTACTGTGCCAGCTTCCTATTTGGTCTCCCAACTATGCTTTCAGTCCTCTCGACAAGATCATAAACTTTGCTACCAGGAATCTCTTTGAACTCCCTCACTTCACACCTACTTCCTCGTACCGTCACCAGGTTGTATGGCTGACGATGCAAAACAGGGCCAGATTTAAATTCATTTTTCAGGTTCACAAAACTATACACAGTAAGGTACCACTTTATCTACCCAACTCTATAAACCTTCTTGTAATCTCTGCTCTGCCTCCTTGACTACCCTTGTGGCTCCTTGCCTTCCCTGTGCTTCCTCTCGCTTCCGCTCTTTCTTTCTGTTTGCTCCACTTACATGGAAATCTCTTTCCCCTGACATCCGAGAAACAATCCACATAGATTTGATCAAAGCCAAACTAATAGCCTACTGCCTCACCACTGAGTTACCCTCTTAATCTGCCTTGCATCTTCCTGTTAGCTAACATTTGTCCCTTGCCTCTAACCTGCTTCTGTCCCTCACTTCCTCCACTCTGGCACTTCACCCATCATGGTCACATTCCAGAGAACAGCTGGCCGTACCGCCTAACAGCACATAAACATGTCCAATGTTGGTTGTCCTTAATCTATAATAATAATAATAATAATAAAAAATGTATGTCCACTTATGTGTTGTCCTGGGTGACTGTTCTATTTACTTCGCTCTACAGCCTGGTCAGAATGTCCTTCAAACCAACCACTGTAAGAAGCTCACTGGTTCCCGTCAAAACTGATTTCTTTTCTATTCTACGTTCTTTTGTGATCAAAAGAACATTTTTTCTCCTGTATAAAAACAAATAAATATAAATAAATGATATACTATCTGCTTTACTTCCAAAGTTTGTGCCCTTTGTTTAAAAGTAAACTACCTGTGACTCGCGCTTTCTTACAAGCAGGCACAGATTTGTAAGTAATTGCAGCTGGGTGGGGACTTTCAGTGGGAAGTGTAACATCACAGTTTAAATTGTATAAGGAAAGTGCTTCTCCTAACATTGAAACGTGTTACAGAAGTATTTGCTTGCCCTTTGTGACCCCTTTTATCCCAATCCCCTGGGCCCAGTCTGCCTCTTCCAAACCTAGAGGCGTTCAAGTATGGACCTCAACATGCCCCAGTCCTGCAGTTTCTTTGCATTCTACTACTTGTAGGTTCTCTTCTTGCATTCTAAATTCAGGGGTAGAAATCTATATAGCAAATCAAATTAAAAACAGAACGGGATGGGCCTCTCCACAATGACCTGAGGCATGCTCGCATGCAAAATCCTACTCTTTACTGGCCATCAAGGCAATGGGATGAGTCTTCGATTTGAAAAAACAGCAATGTTCAAAGGCAGCTCTGGGTGCTTGCAGCAGCACAAACAACATCTCAAAGCAGCCAAGCCATCTTGAAACCACACCGAAGCTGGTAAATAGGTATATAGCTGTTTACTGAATTGTGGGTGCTGTTGGGACCCATCCAAGGTATCCAGGTAGAAGGTCATTCATTTCTTCTGCACTTCCCAGCCAGGAAGGTCTTAGAGAGCACTAGCAGGATCTGGTCACCTCCAGGGAGCAGGTTCTGGTACCAGTGGTCTCAACTGCAGTGGGCCTTTTCCAGCCTGAAGATTGGCCCAAATAGTCCCTTGGGGTTATTAGGCTGAGGCACTCTCATCTTCCTTGTGGACCTTCTTGCTCTCCCATCTATGCAAGAGGACTTTGTTGAAGCAGATTGAATCTTTATTCTCGAAGAGTCCAAAGATGAATTAAATAGCGGGCCTCTCTCCCTTTGTGTAGGCAAAAGGTCACAGTGTATTAGTCCCTTCTGGCCTTCTTTAAGGGGACCAGTCCTGACGACTGGTGTTTGAGAATCTTCTGCCTGGTGATGTGAGACCCAGAATGCCATGTCTGCAGAGAATGGGTCTGGGTACAGGAAGTTTGGACGCCTTAGGAAAAAGCAAGATGATTAAACTGTTCTCTAACTTGAAAGTGCTGTCCTGGCTACTCTACTGTGCCCTCTTCATCGGTGTTCCTAAATCAATTACTCTGTTAATTATCACCCTGTTGTGATCTCTATTGCCCTTGCAGAACCTATTCTGTGGTTTCTGTCCTACTGGGAGGTGACAGCCCTTTCTCAATGAAGAAAACAGGTTTTGCTGGGGCAGAGACCAAATGATTTGATTTGGGAAAATCTCAGTCCCAGGCAGTGAATACACAGGAGCTCCTGAAAAGAAAGGTCATACGTAACCAAGTTGATAATAACATGGAATTAATACGTTTTGACCAATATAATTGTTTAGTCCTAGATATCACCACGTCGTGAACAGGCATGGTGTTTATTTAGATTTGTCATTGCCACCAGACCGTGGGGCCCACAACTATATCATTATATTTAGAGTGACAATTGCCCTCACTTAGAAGCTGACTACTACACTTTCGGTACCAATAGATGCTCACATGAACGAACACGTAACTTTGTGACTGCCATGTTACCAACCTAAAAAGGAGCTGCTGAGAGGTGTCGGTGGACAGCTCAGCAAAGTCACATGTGTGCACTATGCTTTTCTCTCATGGAGAACTATGAAAGAGGGGTTGATTAGCTGACCTCACTCTCAGAGAGAGAGAGCGACTCCCATCATTTGATGGCTAGAAATCGAACAAATCGTGGGCTATTCTGTCCTCGTATATGGCATTCTGTCATAGGTGCACATACCTCAGCATAGGTACAGAATTCAGATTAACCATCACATGGAAGGTACCGCTATATGAACTTGTGTTTTGAGGTATGAGTTTAGAAGCTGCAAGGAATATGTGTGTCCTCTAGCATAGATATTGGACACTGATTGGGAGTCATGCGATAAGGGAAAGTATCTCATTTTGATAAAATTAGTAATTTGGTGACAAGAAGCCGTTACGTTCACACTTTAACGTAAGAGGGTCCCTGCTGCCAAATTTTGGTAATTTTCACTGCATGTGCAAATGCAAAAAGCTGTGCAAAGTGACTAAACGCTGCCTGGCATGCCAAGCAGTGTTTACCTTTAATTGTGAGTGTCACTGTAGGACAGCGTTCATTAGCACGCTTGCATGGTAAGCAGTGTTCACAATTAAATATAAGTGCTGTCTGACATGGTAGCATGTCGGACAGCGTTTATTACACTATGGTCTGGGAGGTGAGCAGGCACATCCATTTACTGTTACCAAAGAGGTGAGACGGGTGCGTATTGGCACCCCTGCTCTTTAGCATTTATACCCAGGAGATAATAGACGCCTTTGTAAGGGACTGTCTAGATTGTCCAAAGATGGTGTCAACGAAACATCCAGAACTTTTTTATGCTGATGATGTGGTCATCTTGCCAACCACTCCCACAGGCCTGGACAAGTCATTATGCATTTTTATGTCCAAATGCAAGCTATTACATTTGGAACTGACTGTAGACAAAGCTATGGCTATTGTGTTTAAGCCGCAATTTGTCAAATATTGCCCCCTGTCGGTAAAAGTAAGTGAAGCCAAGTTAGAGCAGGTCAGACACTTTCATTAGTTGGGTGTTAGATTTCACAAATCATGTGCCTGGTGCCAGCACATGTTTAAGGCAGAGAATAATCTGGAGAAACCCAGTGGTGCTATCCATTCCTTTTTTTATCAGGCACGGCAGTGGTGCGATATCTCTGGCTTTGGGCCTGTATAAGAAACAAGGCCTACCGGCAGCGATTCTGGGGTTATCATAATACAGGGAAACTGGCTACCTTACAGCAGACATTTTTGGAAAAAAACTTGTTCTACTATCCAATAGCGCCCCTCCCTCTTTAGTACAACTATAGCTAATATCACTCCATTCGGTGACCAGGTTGCGTCCAAGTCCGCCCTCTATTGGGAAAGGCTATGGAAAACAGAGCGACTGGAGATTTATCGAGACTCTATAAAGCTCCTGCTTTCACTGAATGGAGGCATAAGCATTATGTGGGTTGCACACACCAAGTCTGTTCCTTGTGAACTGGGAGCTGTTGGTTAATGGGAACATCCGACAGTTCCACCAGGTGCAAACGCACTGAGTCTGAAGGAAGCAATACAAATAAAAGCAAGAGCAAGACTTGAGAGTGAGGCTACATCTCTTAAACAACGTCTGGAATATCTATTCATGCGGACGACGTTTGGTTACTGTGTCCATCTGGATTTCATAAATCCGCCACATGAACGATCACTGTACGTCCGCCTTCTTCTCAAAATCCCGAACGGACAATGGATCGGGTCTGGGCCCTATGTGCGTGTTGGCTAATGAAACCATCATCACTCACCTTATGCTGATCAGCCCCAACACACTGAATTTGAGGCACCGTTACCTGAAATGTGCATTGAAGGAAGTGAGGATTCGCCATGTAGACGAAGCTATGATGTTTTTAAGACAGTCAATGTGACTACATGACAGCTATGCAACAGCGAGGTATGCGCACAGAGAATGGCTTCAATGATTAAATATTTAAAAACTCGCCACTATTGGAATTTAAATAATACGTTGACGGAATTTTATACTCACACTTGTCACTGTTATCCCCGTTTTTAGCGTTGCAGAAACCTGTTTTTTTACCTTGAAGCAATATATGTGGTCATTTCAGAAATCATGGGTTGGGAATTTGTTACTTCTGAAGAGTGAAATGAATATAGACATAGCTGAAAACTAGATTTTTGCAACATCCAATTATAGCATAGCTGAAGTGACCTGGAGTGCAACTTGGGTGCAAAACTGCCAGGTTGTCAGCATGGCTTTCCTCGCAAGAGTGATCTAGGAACTATTAAATATAGGGGTCCTGACTTGGCTAGACAGCAATACCCCTCAGTTATTGTATGCCCTGAATAATCGATTGAGGTTTTCTGATCCTCCTGGTTCGATTCTAACAACTCTGATCTGTGTTAATGTTAATGTTAAAGGTATTTGTACCGCGCACTGTCACAACCGGAGTGGTCCCCAGGCGGGCGCTCTGGCGGCTCTGAAAAGGGACAACGGTAGGAAGGTTAGTAGGAATGAGCGGGAGTCAGGCTAGGGAGCGGGATGTGCTGTTGGCAGCCTCAGTTCGGTTTGCACCATTCTCTGAGCTTAGGTGTGCTTTTCGGTTGGGAGCCGTTGTGTGTTTTTTTTATAGTTTTTACCTTCTGAAAACACTTCTGTTGAACGTATTTTAGATCTTTGTACACTGTATGGCCTACATTTTAGATCTTTTTATTCAGTGCCTCGGGATTTATTGTAAATTGTGTTTTCCTTAAAGGTTCTATAACGAAGGTTTGACTGACTGTAATTATAAACCATCGCTGCCAAGCGGGAGATTTAAAATGGATCCCTATGTGGTCTGCATGCTTTATGCCGGTGCACAAAGAAGACGGACCACATAGGGATCTCCAGCATTTGTCCCGGCATGAAAATCCATGCGGGCACAAATGCAGGAGCATTTGTAAGGCAGAGAGGAAGAGAGGTGGTGGAAACACAAGTTCCGTTCCTTCCCTTCCCTCTACTTCACCATACAAATGAATAAAAATGAGACGGGCTTCAATGGAAGGCGTTAAAGTCTTTACGCAAGTCTTTTATGCATTTCCCTTATGTTATGCCCCCATGAAAATGAGCCCATAAGTGTTCTTACACAAATACAGGATGGGGATCAGTAATGTGATGAAAGTACACATAGATATACCATAAATGCAGGGCACAGATAAGCAGCCTCTCGGAATATACAATTGATGAAGCACGGGCACACGACACAGATCGGAAGACACACACACCATATCATAGAGACTACATATTAAAGGTTCCCAGATAAAGTGCACACATGCGATCGTGGACTGACATTAGAAGAGAGTCATAGCTTTCAAGTAGTGTGTGTTGCCATGGGTGATCCAAGTAACAAAATACTTTATGCTGTGTAATCTACTCATGGTCACTCATGTTACATATGATGCAAGACCATTGTCAGTTACACCATGGATAAGGCTCCCTGAAAACTGAATCATTTTTAGGGGCTGACAGCATCTCATTATTTTGGACAGGCAATTTTGAATTTCCCCTGGGTTTTACTACTGAATTTATATTTTTTTAAAACACCCAAAAAGAAACAGTAAGATGAATTCAACTGCTTGCTGTCATTGTTTGGCACATACCGCTTTTTTTCATAATGTAAAGAAAAATATTTGAAATTTCAGAAAAACGGCAAAAACATTTCTTGAGTCATTAAAACAGACCTGAAAATAATCTTGCCAGAGGCCAGTGGCATTTGATTGGCTCTCTGTTGTGATTAACTTTGCATTCATCTGGTGCAAGTGACTAGAATCTTGAGATGGAATGCAGGGCTTAGAATGTTTATCTATGAGTGAGTTCCAGGTTTGTTAGTTGCAAGGATGTAAGCCCTGAGAGAGGATGCCGGTGGGTGTCCTATGTCCCCTTTTACTTACCTGACCCTAAGAACTGTATTTGGTGTACCTAAACCTAAGTAAATAAGTTAACAGTTCACTGGAGTGTCAGAGTCATTTGTGGCCAAACCTTGAACTCAACACTGGCGACGAGGATGGGATCTGGCTGTGCTGGGGGGACAGCACCAAAGGGAGACACCCACCGCCCCCCTAAGAGAAGTGATCCTCTCTCAGGTAAGAGCGCTGGATGGCTGTGAGGCACTGCAAGTGCAGTGAGGGCAATTGAGGTCCAGACAGAGGTGCTACAGAGGCAGAGGGGGCAAGAAAGTCCCAGACAGAGGCGCTACGAAGGCACTGGAATAACAGAGCAGCTATGGATGTAAAGGTGCTGCATGAGGCAGTGGAGAGGTTCTGCCAGGGCAGTGAGGCGCTACAAGGGGCAGTGAGATGCCACAGAGGCAGTGAGGCGCTGCATGAAGAAGTGCTGCAAGGGCAGTGAGGTGCTGCAACAGGCAGTGAAGACGCACTGCAGGGGCAGTGAGGTGCTGCGTTAGGCAGTGAAGAGGTGCTGCGTGAGGCAGTGAAGAGGTGCTGCATGAGGCAGTGAAGAGATTCTGCAAGGGCAGTGAGGCACTGCAAGATGCAGTTAAGAGGTGCTGCAAGAGGCAGTCAAGAGGCGCTGCAAGAGGCAGTGAGTGGTCGCTGCAGAGGCAGTGAAGTGCTGCACAGGGCAGTGAAGAGGCACTGCATAGGGAGTGAAGAGGCACTTCAGTGACAAGGGTGTGCTGCAAAGGGCAGTGGGGACAAGAAGTTCTAGTGTTGAAAGGTACAACGGTCTGCTGTAAAGCGCAGTGGGCTCTGTGAGACTTATGGTTATTAGAAGGAGCTGTGAAGTTCATTGGAGCAGCAAGGTTCATTCATTCATTGGCATGGTGAAGTTCAAGGTGGCAGTCTCTCATAAAGCATTTAAGAGAATTGAGACTGTACAAACATTCAGAAGAGTTGGAAGTTGTTAATGGATCTAGGAGGGGCCTGGGGCCCATGGACTGTGCAAACATCTGTTGCGCCAAGGCTACAAGCTATTGGTCATAGTGAAGACAGCTGAGATGACTGACAAAGTTATCCGATGTCAGCGCTTACCTTTGACTGGAACCGAAGGTTGCTGCGGTTGGCTTGAGTGGAGTCCTGGAGTTCGGCATGAGTGCTGCAGCGGGAGGCCTGACTCAGTTATGAGATTTGATGGGGATGGGAGCTCTGTGTTCCTCCATTACTCTCTATGCAATGGTGAAGTAGGAGAGAATGCAGAGGTGCTGGCGATTAGAGTTGAGATACTAGAGCTGATATATATTAGTTTATTAGAGTGATGTTGTAGGTACATGACTCTCTCTTTAATTGAGTTATGTAGTTTAACATATTTCTCTCCACAGGCGGACTACTGTCCATTACATGTGTTGCATGTGTGAAAAGGTGCAATGGTTGTGGTGAACCATTGAGCGGACTACTGTCCATTACACTGTCTGTATAAAAAGGGAAATGTTGTTCCTAGACTTTGGTGCCATTGTTTTGGCATATGTTGGTAGACATGTATGCGGTGATGTGTGAGTGAAATAAGATATTAAGGTTTTGAGTGTTTATTAAACCTTCATTAGAGTTATTAAGTTCACAACAGTGTTCATCATTAGCTGTTCTATGTAGGCATATTAAAATGTTCTCTCCACAGGTGGACTTTTAATTTTAATCCACAGATGGACATTGATGTTAATGTTAATAGATTTTGAAGTGGTGACAGGGTCTAAACCTTTTGGAGTTGGTTGTGGTTATATATGAAATGCTTTGAATAATCTTTTGTTTTTCAGGTGGGACTTTACTGGACAAATCTTTTGATGAAATATTGATCTTGCCACCGATACTTTACTGTTCTTGTTGTTGTCCCTATAGGGGAAAGATGTGTTGTGATTAACTTTGCATTCATCTGGTGCAAGTGACTAGAATCTTGAGATGGAATGCAGGGCTTAGAATGTTTATCTATGAGTGAGTTCCAGGTTTGTTAGTTGCAAGGATGTAAGCCCTGAGAGAGGATGCCGGTGGGTGTCCTATGTCCCCTTTTACTTACCTGACCCTAAGAACTGTATTTGGTGTACCTAAACCTAAGTAAATAAGTTAACAGTTCACTGTAGTGTCAGAGTCATTTGTGGCCAAACCTTGAACTCAACACTCTCTCATATCTGGAGCCCCTGCCACTCACATTGTCCACACAATCAGAAAGAGCAGTCAATGAGCTAAACAATGACGCCACAATGAAAGAACACAGTCGCCAGGATATGAGATTTGAGACTTTGTTTCCACTGTCTCGAATTAAGCCAGCTAATTACCTCTCCTGAATAACGCACTAGGACCTTCATTGCGGATAGCTGCTCAGTGTTTACAACCCTCGTTTGGAGGGACCGAACCCTAGACCTGCACCATACTGCTGCAATGTTAGTTATCATTACTAGTGCTTTCTGGTGCAGGTACGTTGCTTTGCAGTACAACGTTTTCAATTAGTTAACTTCAGAAAGAGAAAATATTGAGTATGGATTGCCAGGAAGTGTAACTGTGAGCTGGATATGTGAACATACATCTCAGCAAAAAGTATTTAATGTGCTGCGCTATCTTCTGAACCACCGTGGCACTCAAACGTATCAACTTAGGTTATTGTGCATGATGAGCATGTTCCCCGTAGAAAGGTGAAAGCGCTACATGCATTGTGCCATCATGAATGCACAAACTGCATGTACTACAGTGAACGCAGAACATAACAAGATCAAATGATCAAATCAGACCTTAGTCATCAACATCAACTAGGCAGCAGGCTTGGAGGCTCTGCAACGCACTCTGCAAGATCATGTTTTGTTATTTATGTTTTAAACAAACTGACTACTTTGTATCAGACAGCTAGGTGGGTGCCCCACCCAGGCTGGAGGTGCAGAGGACCTGCCTCTATTTTTTCTGGGTGTTTGTGTTCAGTAGGCACAGCTGGCAGCTACATGCAGTCTTGCCTAGCAGGGTATGGTGAGATGGTAAGAGTGGAGGATAGAGTTGGGGAGGGTAGGGAGTCTGTGATGTGTGTATGGGGTATGTGATGTGTGTAGGGGGTATGTGATGTGTGTGCTGCATGTTGACTGAAGAAAGTGACATAGTTGGAGGGTGCTGGTGTAAAGTTGAGTGGGTGTCGGTTAGGGTGGGAGGTTGGCCAAATAGAGAATGAGGATCATGTGTATTATGGCATAGTATAAAAAGCCTTCTTAAAAAGTATATGTAATCCTTTATGCATGCTTTTTATGCTTGAGCTCAGTATTATAGAGCTCAACGTATAAGTGTTCTTTGGATTTAATCCTTTTCACAGTAGAAGCACTGGCAAAATCTTTGCTATTTTGTGGCTTATACGTGCAATTCTTCTTCTTCACCCTGCAACTAGGATGTACAGAGTGTCTGTGTTTTTATGTTCTTTTTCCCTTATTTTGCTCAAAGGAAGTGTCCAGAACTAAGCCACAACTTTGCACAAAAGTGCTTAGACTTTGCTTGGCTGGTCATGCTTCCTTCTTCCTCGTCATGGATCTTGTCTGCACATGCTGTGGTTCTTCCCCGTTGTTTGTAGTCTCTACATGTTGGAGTGCAGGCAGGGGGTTTTCTCCGATGTACGACTTGAGATCACCCAGAAAGATCCAAGCTCTTCTTCCCTATAGCTTGACTGCAGAGGGTGTGACGTCCTACACTCTAAAGGGGTTGTTGAACCTTGGCTCATCCCACTTTTTTCTCATTTGATTTCTCACGAGGACCATGTCCCCAGGGAATATTGGAGGATCACATAATTCTAGAACTGTGTCTGTTGCAGCATCTCCTTCTGTGTTCTGTACTGCCCTACACCCTTCTTGACGTCGCTGCAGCTGTCCTGAAATTACAGTAAGACAAGATTTCATTAAATTCAAGTAGTTTTGTATTTCCGATCCACTTCTCCTGTTGGCTGAGCATCACATCTAGCTCTATTTCGTGGAGTTAATGGCGTCTGCATCCTTCCGCCTGTCACAATTTCATGTGGCATGAGATGATGGTCAGAACCAGATTGGTTTCTGAGTGCATACAGTGCCAGTGGAAGACAGTGCAGCAACCCTTCCTCAGGCTAAGCTTCAACTTGGCTATCCTTTCCTTTAGCAAGCCATTGAGCTTCTCCTATATTCCATTCCCTTGAGGATGATACACCAAAGTAAATGTGTGCTTTATACCAAGCAACAAGTTAATCTGTTCAAATACTGCATTAACAAAATGAGGACCATTGTCTGACCTCATGAAACACGTCCCTCACCAAGAATTTGGGTGCACGGGTAGAGTCTGGGTGTGTACATGGACCTGCTTCTATCCATCTAGAGAATGGACACACCACAACAATTAGATACCTGTACCCATTACATACTTGAATCATATCGACATAATCGATATGCAAGTGCTGAAAAGGCCCACTAGGCCTTGGGATAACTCCTCTAATCACTCGTAGTGCATGCCCAGCCGTGAACTGCTGACATATTATACAGTTTACCATAAAACATTCAACGTGTCCTGCCAAGTTCGGTATGAACCAGTCTTCGGCAATTGTTGCTGCTAGATTCTCCTTTGTCATGTGCGCTGGATAGTGTAACTGTTCCAGTGCTATTTTTAATAAGGCTATAGCATCACCGGTTTCCCAGTGCTGTTTTGTCGTCACAAGCTCTCGCAGGGGTTTAAAGAACACCCTTATTACTTCCATAGGTTCTTCTCCTCCTGTGGGGCTTCTCCTTGAAGCTCTATTGACAGAGCTTTTGCCATATTGTTATAGCCTTCCGGCTCACTTTATGCAACAATCATTCTCTCATGCACATCAGGTATTTCCACATTCATTATTTTTTCCTCTTTGGTTGCCACACGCTTGGCTTCAGTGTCTGCTGCTTGATTTCCACGTGAGATAAAATCTGTCCCTTTTGTGTGGGTGGCGCATTTCACAACCGCTATGCCCACTGGGAGTTGTAGTGCCTTAATGAGCCTGTACAATAAGGCTGCGTGTTGCATTGGCATGCTGTCCACTCAGAGGTAGCCCCTCTTTTCCAGCGTGCTAGGCCTGCGTGCACTGTCGACGTCACATAGGCAGAATCACTGTACGTTGTTACTGATCTGTGTGATTCTCAACTGTGAGTATCAATGCCAATAATTCTGCAGCTTGTGCTGAATAATGTGAGGGTAACCGTGCACTAATGAGTACTCGGAATTCCCAATTTGCTGTGTGCTTTACCACAGCAGTGCCTGTATATCTCTGCCCATCACTTTGATCGATCCTCGAAGAACCATCAACGAAAATGATTTCTCCTTCAGCCAATGCATTTTCTTTCACTCCGGGAATCTCATCATAAAATTCTTCATAGTTCGCGCAATCAAGTGTTGGCTCTCCTTCAGTGACTGGCTCTTCTATAAACATAGCTGGGTTCACTATTTTGCATTGAACTATTTTAATCATTGGATTTGATATGACCACTTCATAAACTGAATCTCTCTGAGATATCAATGTGCCTTTTGGTTTCTCTAAAATGGCAAATAATGCGTGCTCGACGAATAACATCATTGGGCATCCCATCACAATGGTTGTAGCCTTTTCTATGGCGAACGCTGCGGCAACCAAACTTTGTTTGAACAGGAAGTGACCCCTCATCACTGGGTCTAGGTTCACACTGTAGTATGCAAGGGGCTGGTACCCCATCATGGTTTTCTGTGTGAGTACTGCTGTCTTAACACTCCCATTTGTGTGTGAAAACAGGTACAATTCCTCTGCATAGTTGGGGATCCCTAAAACTGGTGCCACGCAAATGGCCTTTTTTAGTTCAACAAACACGTCTTCCATGGTCTCAGTCCACACATTTTTTTCTTTCGTTGCCTGTGCTTTCTTTAAGGTTTGTAACAAGGGCCTGGTATAAGGGCTGTAGTCCAAGACCCATGCCCTGACATAATTATATAATCCTAGAAAACTCTGCATTTGTTTTATCGTGTGTGTCTTGGCTGTTTTTGAAATGGCTTCAGCTCTTTCAGGGGTAACCTTTTTTCCTTCATGTGAGATCAGCTGGCCTATGTACAGCACTTCTTGTTGACAAAACTGTAACTTCTCTTTGTCAACTTTATATTCTTTCTCAGCCAGTGTAGTTAATAACTGAATAGAATCGTGTCTGCACTTTTCCTCTGTTGTGCTGCAAATTAGAATGTCATCCACGTATTGCAAGACAACACTCTCTAATGCAGAGGTCTTCAAACTGTGGGGTGTGCCCAGCCCAGCATGAAATGTTAAAAAAAAATATATATATATATATTTTTTTGTTTGTTTTTGTTTTAGATTGGAGGAAATGGGAAGGGACAGCTCACATGGTCAGACTGGGCCATGAAATGGTCTTAGGCACCAATGAAAAAATGGCCAGCAGTTGCAAATGGATATTCAGTGTTTAGTCACAGACTGTTTGAACAGTACCCAAGGGGTTGTTTTTTGTTCAAATGTAAACGAATGGTGATATTTAAAGAATATTTATTCGGCAAAAATGGTCAAAACTACTAGCTGCATAGTGAAGTAACTCCTCAAACTGGCCCACATTGGCCAAAAAAAGTGGCCCATTTTTACTGGCCTACACTAGCATTTTGCATTTTCGGTACGGTCATCGCCCTATTGCCCTATAGGCCAGTCCAAGCCTTCCGGCTCATCCATAATGGGTGAGGGGGCGTCCACCCACTGGCCACCTCACCCATTATGGAGGAGCCGAAGAGCCAGCCCAGTGAAACACTGAGCGCTCCCTCAGCTGCTTTTTCCCGCTGAGGGAGTGCTCCTGGGCTGCCTGAACTGTCAAAGGGAAACTCTGCCTTTGAAAGGTAATTTCCCCAGCCGCACATGATCACTGAGCCATGCAACTTTGGGGGTGTTTTGCTTCGCCAGCCTTGCATAGCTCATTGGAAATGCTGGCTGGGGCACTGCAGGTATGTATGTATGTGCGAGGGGGTCTCCTGTGCCTCCTCGCACATACGGGCAGAGCAACCTGGAGCGGGGCATTTTAGCAACTAAGCGAGGTACGTTTATGGTGATTTATTTTTTATTTAAATGTGTATGGATGTGTGTATGCTTGTGTTATGGGACTGTGGTGGGAGCAGGATGTGCGGCAGCTCTGGGATAGTGGTGGGAGTAGGGTGGGGAGAGCCCAGGGTCTGTACTGGGAGTAGGGTATGGTGACGGCACGCAAACGTTCATAGCAATTTCTACATACTGTCCATCTGGCACCTTTGGGGGGGCCGGGCCTACCCATACTTTGCTCAGGGGGGGGCCCAGGCCATAAAAGTTTGAAGACCACTGCTCCAATGCAATATTGCTTAAATCCATCTGCAGAACTCTGCTGAAAATCAAAGAAGACTCACAATAACCTTGAGGCAGCCTCATGCTTTTCAGATGAACTTGTCTGAACGTAAACAATGTCAAATCTTGTGAGTTTTTGTGCAGTGGAATTGAGAAAAATGCATTTTTCAAGTCAATCACCATGAAATACCTCGCTTCAAAGGGTATATTAAATAGAATTGTGGATGGGTTCGGGACTAGAGGCAACTCGACTTTGACTATCTGATTATTGGGCGAAGATCTTGTATTAAACGCCAAGACCCTCACTTTGATTTTTTCATCGGATAAACCGAAGTATTGCATGATGACTCTGATGTCACTAAGATGCCCTGCTGCATCATGGCAGAAATTGTCTTAAAAATCCCTTCATCTGCCTACCTAGGCATGGGATACTGTCGTACTTTTGGTAATATGGCTCCTGGTTTCAATTTAATCTTCACTTCTCCGACTCCTTTCAGTAAGCCTACGTCATAAGGGCCTGTAGTCCATACTGAGACAAGCACCTTTGCCATGTCGTCATCAAAATATTCAGGACGTTTTTGTGCCAGCATCATTCTCTGAGGCACCTCTCTTTTGATCATCTTCACCCAATAAATGAGATTAACCTCATCTGTCATCTCATCTTCACCTCGTTGCTCTTCAAATAGATCGTCATCAGTGATGTCAGTCAATCTATAACCTTGCCCAATGGCGATTACTGCGCACCATTGTCTGCCTTCATCATCGCAACCATCAAGCAAAGCCATCTCTCCTCGCACTGTGGCTGATTGTGTTGTCAAGGGAAACAGTATTGTTGGCCTGAACAGAAACTCATCTGGGGGTTTCATTATTTTGTCTGCAAGGCCTGGTAGCCATGACATTAATATACGCACTCCATAAGCGAATAGTTCTGGTTCTAATGGAATAGCTCTCATAGCCATTTGTCCTGCGTATGCTCTGATCATTTCACACACGTTCAAATAATGCATTCCTACAGTTGAACATACTATGCCCTTTTCCGTGAAAGAGATTTTCATGTTTAACTTTGTCATTAGGTCTCTTCCCAAAGTATTCACCGGTGTCTGCCTTGAATATAGCAGTGGCACGTTCATGTCACATTCTCCTATGGAAATTGGAAGTTCTTTTGTAAAAGGAACATGACTTGTTGCTCCTGTGAATCTCTGAGTATTTATGGCATCGCCAGACAAAGAAAACTTGCCTTCACGTATACACTAGCGTGTCGCACCCGTGTCAACTAAGAAAGAATATTCCTTATCCCCTATACAGACATCTACCCTTGGTTCCTCATGAGGGTTTGGTGTCACTGATAGGTTAGAACACATCAGGTCTCCCAGTGAGCTGTCCTAGTCCATATATAATCTTGTCCCATTCTGAGTGAATGGATTTCCCCCGTCACTCGTGGCATCTCCTATTCCCGAATTCAGTACCTGACCTGTGCCTATTGTTTGTAACAGTTGCATTGGCGACTGTTGAGACTGTCCCTTTGGGAAACGTGTCACCTTCTGCTGTGGTTGCAAGCTTTGCTGTACTCCCGACACTTGCTGCTGCACCGTGTGATTCTGTTCAAATACATTTCCACCCTGCTGCGAGAACGCAGAGGGATTCACCATCCGTCTTCTTGTGAATTGGTCGTTTTGCACAATTCCTTGACTTCTGCATGTGCGTGCTAGATGCCCTGTGATCCCACACGTCCATCATGTTGGCGGTGGTCTGATAATTGTCCCATTTGCATATCCTGGTTTCCGCTTTGCATATTTTGAAAACCTCCTTGATTGTTTTGAAAACCTCCCTGATTACTCTGCCATCTTCTTCCTCAAAAGCCTCATCCCTTTGGGTAAAGCCTGTTATTGCTTTGATCAAACTGCCTTTCATTATTGATCTGCTGTGCGTTAGATTCGTCTGTGTTAGTTATCATTGCCCCCTCAATGGCATACTTTGATATTTTTTTCTGCATTAATTTAGCCTCTTCACTTTTTTTGCAGCATCCTTTTTGCGATTCTTCTCTTGCAGCAATCTGCAATAGTACGCAATGGTCAACTGTATTTCAGACAATGGCTTAGCCTCAATCCCTACCAATTTTTTGAGCTGCTTCTATACCTGTTCTGGCAGCCCTTGGCATAATATATGGTAAAACACGGGTATAGATTTCCCCCAAGTTCCAATACCCAGGCATCTTGGAAATTCTGAATGTAAAGCAATGGATCATCTGACTCCTTCATCTTACGTGTCATTCTAGATCCCATATCAGAAGTGTCTGGGTATAGCACTGGAAGCGCTTTCCATACCGCGGTTCTGCAATTGTTAAACAGAGCTCCGTCATGCGCAGTATTAACTGTGGTCACACCAGGGTAACCTGCACGTGTCCACACATTGTCAGCTCTATCACCAAGTATGGCGATTAAAAGAACCTTAACATCCCCTATAGCTAAAGTGTTCCCTCTCGTCATTCTTTCTAACTCATGTATCCATTTTCCGGCTCCTGATGTCAACATTAGCTTATTTTTTAGGTTTTCTCTATCCATGTGTGGCCAAGGTTTATATTGTGGTCTCGTGCCTCCTTTTTCTAGTAAAGGGAACTGTAACACATGACACTCCTTTTCCTCTCTCATCATTTTTCTGTCTACCGCAGGGGTAATATTCCCACATCGCTGTCTACCTCGCAATGTCTTAATCTGCTCACATAGGGTGGTGGAGACGCCCACCTCTGACCTATGATACTCCTTTATGCCGATCTGATTGTAAGGCTAACTCTGATGTCTTAGGTGCAGACCCACTAGAATCCGACCATCTTATTCCCTTTCCCCTAGGGAAGCGTTTTTCATGTCTTCTCTCGTCTTCTCTTTCTTCACCCGATATTATTTGGGCCCAACTCGTGCAACTTCTCTCATCCTCATCATTTCTATTTAGAGTCAGCCTATCTAATGACAGCTTTCTATTTCTGCTACTTCGGGAGGCGTCCTCAGTATTGTACAACTTTGTGCTCTCAAGACGCTCATCCTCTCCTCTCCCTTGGGGTACCTTTTCTATATATTCTATTTATCGTCTCTCTGATGCTTCTGGTGTCGAAGTCATCTTCGATATTTGCCCTAGACATGCCTGGTACTGAATCATACTCAGGAAAGAATTCTTCTAGATTTTCCCATTCTACTACTGGATTAGGTTTTTTAACCTCTCTTTCCAGATATTCGAGATCCCATGCTCTCTGTCTTCGCATACGTTCTATGTCATCATCAAACTCTCTATGCTTCCTCGCTTCCTCTCTGACCCTATCTTCTTCTTGCTTCCTCGCATCTCTTCGTTCATTTGCCCTTCGCATTTCCTCATCTCTTCGTCTTTTTATTCTCTTCTCCCATATCTTTTGCTCTTCTTCTTCTATTCTCCTTTGTTCTATTCTATCCTTATCATCAGCTGTTCTCTGCTTATGATCGTGTTTTCTTTGTACTTCTGCCTTTTCCTGTTCCCACTCTGTGCATATATTCAGTATCTAACGGTGGCTCCTCCTCCTTTTCCTCTTGGTACATTTTCCAAAGCTCTAAACTAGGTAGGCGTTTGTCTAACTTTTTGCCAGTATACGTGGCGTGCAAATATGTCGTCATGTGCTGCAGGGCCGTTTTAGATAGCGATCCGCCTTGTGGCCATGGCATAAACATTTTGTTTGCGGTCCCTTTAACCCATTCTGCACTTTACTGTTTAAGCTTGGGTGCATGCTTCGGCAGCTGTGTGCCCTTGTATATCAATGGGGTAATGTCTTCCATGCTTAACCTGTTTATACTCTCCTTATGTAACACTTTGTTATGCTTTACATTTCACAAACAGGATCAACAATATGAGCGAGCATCAATCGTCGCGAGCTCCAATCCCGTTTTTTCAACAATAATTTCACTTTTTTCACTTTTACTTTTGTTAACTGCAACCATCAATCCATGCCATGCAATATTTTATCATTACAATAGTGCAATTTTCATGCTATTTTAAAAAGGTTATTTTTTTTTACCTTATGATATCATAGATCTACTAAAACACATAAAACAGACAGACTCCGGCCGGCCACACACATGTCATGCCATCTGCTTCCTCAGATGCATCCTGCCCCTAATTTGTATTCTGACATGGAATTTAAGCCCATTTCTTTCAGATCGTCTTTAATCTATCTGGTCGTCTACCTCATCCTATCAATTCAGGACTTTAAATGAAGGCTTCTGCTAGCGCTCTTTAAAACCTAGGTATTTGAGCGTATACTCTTATCTCGGTCACTCCCGGTATCTCTCTATATTGCTCGGCCACCCTCGAGTCAATATTTTCCCCATATATATACATTATACTCTTACTCTGATGTTATTTTTGTCCCACCTCCCTCCATTACCTTCCCTTTACTTGTTTTAAGGAATGCAACTTTTGCCAAAGCATTCAGTCTTTTTCACTCACTGTTCGCATGTTTTTCCTCTCTGGATCACCGCCTTTGTTATCACTTTTACGTGCCGCTCGTTGGATCAGCTGCTCGTAGACGTGGGAAGAGGTTCTTGGAGGAAAGTAAAGGTCCATTCACACTTAGCCTGCAGGATTTTCAATTAAACTAAGCACTATCTATGGGGAGCTTCTCGTTCATTCAGCTGGATGGCAAAGACCTTGTGAAATTGCCGAGGACCCGAAGTTACTTATGTCGACGGTCAGTGGGTGTTTTATCTAATCTACCCATCTAATCTCTGCTACCAAGTGAACTGGATGGACCCCAGCCGGCCCATAAGACTGGGGGTCTCCAAACAGCCCTTTAAGATGAGCAGCAGCACCCTCGAGATAGATGGGGATGCAGATTTGTACTCTTGCACCAAATAATTATGACAACTCAATAGTTTGGCAAAGGGAGTCTGTTTAATGACAAGTATAAAAAAACAGGGAGTTCAATGAACATCAACAACCACTCAATCTTCCTTCTCGCTTCAACTCCACTTAATTTCAGAAAAACACAGTATTTATATCAAAAGTTTGTCATCACTGACGCACAATCTTAAAAACCTAACATGCAATGTGATTGGTTATAGGAAGGTAACTTTAACATAGATACTATAACTGTATGTGGTAACAGGGAGAGGGGATTGGGTAATCAATGTCAGATGGGGCAACTAAGCCCTTCCTTCAAAATGGCCACTATAAACGTCACTAAAAGTACAACATCTTATTGGTTCTACTCACTATAGGACCCTAGATTACACGGCCTACTATTATTGGGTAATTGTATCCACTGTTGGCCTTATCCGGCAAGGTATGACCTTGGCTTCTTGGCATGGTTAGCTTCAGCTGGGTTTCTCTCCGTCTTAATTCTTGATTTGTTTGCTGCAACACTCTCCTTTTGAGACCTTTAGTAACCTTTGTTCAATTCTGCTCATGTGCCTAGTGGATTTACACTCAGTTATAAGGTGCTTTTGAGGTATATATATATATATATATATATATGTATATATATATGTATAGTTGGCGCTTGCCGCAATCTCTTATCTACTAAGCATAAGCAAGCTTCACGATTTCTTTGCTTCTTGCGGTTCCTTGCATCTGTACACGTTTAAACTAACTGAATATCTTCATCGTGCATATGGCATAGGTTTCTGCATCTTGACATCAATTTCTTCATCTTCGGCTCAAGATTTCACTTATCCATGGTATTTCGTCTCTTTGTCAGTATTCTTAGGACATTGTCTGTTCTATATGTACGTCAGTCTGATTTCTTATGATGTCACCATTCGTCTTCCTTTATTATCTTCTTGGCTTCTTTTAGTATTGCATTCTGAAAACGTTATTTTTTCTTGCCTGTAGATATAGTTTTCTCAATGGGTCTCTTACTGTCCAGGTTTTTCTTAGGTGTCAGTACTTCAATAGGTGCTGTTACTCATATAGGCACTGGGTAAAGTCCAGCTGCAGCTCTCTGCTGGTTTATCTGTTCATCATACGTCACATATTTTGGCGTGAACGTACCTGGCACTTTGAAGGGGGCGGCTGGAATGTGGATGATGCTTGGCACTTCCTCTTCAACATAGTGAATATGGGAGCATTTCAATAGAAAAACCATCATTAATTTTGTTGAATTGTTCTTAAAGTGTTGCATGATTGTTGTCTAAGCATATCAATGCACTGTTTAATAAGATTTCGTTGTTGATTACTTTTAAAATTAGTATTACATAATTTTCTTCTTCTTGATTATCAATATATTTTACGTATGAAAACACTTGAAAAAGTGCTGATTGTTATTTGTGAAACAAAGACAATATTTAATTAGCTTTTTGCTTTGTATTTCAAGAGTTATTTTTTCTTCATTGAATACATGATCAAATTACAGAGGGCTATTCCTCAAAAGAGTGTCTGGATAACTTGTCAGATGTTTGATGAGCCATGCTTTTTACGCTATGCCATATTTTCATTCATTTGTATTGAGGGGGCACACAACAGAATAGCTGCTCCCTCCACCCCCGTCCTCTCCTTCAAACAAAAGCCCAAGTATTTATGCAGCATGGCATTTTGAGGTTATGAAATTTACCTGCTTTTCACACCAGTTAGAAGCAAGTCGATTCTAAAGGAATTCATTGCAAGTACAGCCTGTAATGCATAAAAAGCAGACAGCATTTCGTCAATTTGCACTAAAAGTGAAAAAACGAAAGTGTACAGCCTTCATTTAAAATTCTTTTTACATGCCATACTGCACTACAACTGCACACAGAGGATCTAATTGCACTTACGTGCAAAAATAACAGGTCCTTGCTGTGCAATTTACACACCTAAATTAAGAGAGCTCCCGTATTTCATAAAGAGCTGAAAGCACAGTGCTGTACAATAAAGATGTGCCAGGCAGTAATTAATTTGAATTATAGGACTTGTAGTTTTACATTCGGGATATGGATAATAAAGGTATAGTGGTATTCTTTTGGCTTCACCTGTTTTTATAAATATGTGCATATTATCAGGTTGCATTACTATGAGATTTGTGCATTTTTGAAGCAAAAAATATATGTAGTCCTTAAAAGCCAAAACATAAATATTTGAACCAAGTAGAGTTCAGATGATATGTAGTCAATTGAATAAATTGCAGAATGGATTAAAATCCTTCAGTCCACTACTTAACCAAAGTGAGTCATCATGAGCAATTTATTCAATCTCTCTGTGGCTTAACTGGAAAAAGTGGAGTCTGTAGACATGATTAAGGTCACGCTAATTCAAAAATAGACTGCCTTGCAATGGGGTGGAATTCATGATTTAGGGACAAAATGATGTCTTCTTGTGTTCCTCTATTAATGACCCTCAATGCCATCACCCAGAGTTGCGTCCCTCCCTCAGTTCCCATCTCGCTTAATTTGACAGGAAGATATATAGTTTCACCAGTTAGTTACTGCACATATTGTTTCTGCCCTCCCCCACAAGCTATAACTGCTTATATTTTCTATTAAAGGCAGTCACTGTTCTCCCTTTTTGAAGATCCTTGCGCCCCCCGACCCCTTGGACATCCTTTTGCCCCACTAGGAGATCACTGGTCTAGGCTCTTGGTCTCTGGGATCATTGCCCCTGCTGTCATGAGGATCTTTTGGAAGTGTGAGACTTGGTACTCTAGGCCAGGGTATATTTTTCTGCTTGATCTGGCTGGTAAAACGGAGCCTACAAGAAACCGCAATTTCACCAGGATAGCTACGTTTTCTGGATGTGTCAACACCATTGAACCGAAATAAGCACTAAGGACTTTGGGAACTTGACAAGGGGTGCAGCTAGACTGAAACTTCGGGGGTGGGAGGCTAACACTTCAAAAGGTGGGGCAGGGGCTATATTCAGAAATGCTTTGTGGCATGCAAACGTGTTTGGGTTTGGCCACCTGACCGCTCTCTTCCAAGGAATGTCTGGAGGAAGTATTGTCAAATCAGCAGCAAATGGTGACATTTCAGGAATTTTGGCCCAGTGGCATTGCTCAATAATCAGATAGGATTTAAAGACCAAATGCACAATTTGTATTGGTTCTGGCCTGTATTTAATGTTGCAGTTGTGATGTGGGTGGTTGGCTTTGTCACTTGCCAGGTCATGGTGCATGTCCAGCAGAATTGTACCATAACCCATGGCAGACGGTGGGCCTCACTACAAGATGGCCGGTGCGGAATTAACGTGCCGTATTAATTTATACAGGCAGGTTTCCGCACCAGCCAACTACATGTTTGGGTGGAGAAATCATCTCCAGCTAAGAACTGTAGGTAATCCCGCCACCCTACCAGCAATAATCGCCAGTATTACATGCGCCTGTAATACGGCCAAATCACCCATGCAGTCATGTGTGACTCCATGAATGGGGATTAAAGCTGCCACCCAACAATTGTAATCCGGCAGCAATGTTGCCGAACCGAGTGCCGTTAACGGTAATTCCATTTACCAATATCCTGGCAGATTTACCGCTAGGATACCAGCGCAGTTGTAATGAGCCCCAGTGTGGCACTATGTTTGGAGTATCTTTGAGGTGTTAACATGTATTCAGGAAGAAGGCCCCACGCAACTGACTACACATGGTGGGTCCTGAATTCGTGCCCTGGCATAACGTACTAAGCGACAGCATGACTTAGCATAACATCATAAAATTCAGCAGAACGAGGCCTAAAAGATGGAGAATTTATATTTTGGATGGATGCGAACAAATAAATGTGAACTCGTTGATGTTTCCCAAGTCAAAAAGCTTTTGAAGGGTTGTTACTGGGTGGTCTGCTGGGCAAGGGATGCCAACAATAATCTGCTCTAAATCATTCTGCCTCCCACCCTAACGGACAACACATTTCAACCATCATCCGCAGCACCATAACAACGCTCGCCAACACGATAAAATGTGCACCACCCAAAGACATGTGTCTACCATACATTTCCCTAAACACCATGCTAACCGCCCTCCGATACACCATCAGAATTCTCCACACCCACCAAAAACATCACTGTGCCAGATTCATACACAGAACACCCCACAAAAAATGCACATTACCAATCTGGAGCATACCTTAACAGATGTGAAAAACAACTGGAAAAATGTGTACAACGGAAACACCATACAAAAAGGCTACCTTTTCAGATGCTCACACGTCAACATTGCAACAAAGCAACCTTGCCCTGTTCCCTCTACCCCTGTGATTGTCCCATGCCTTACCTGCGGCTCTTGAAATCCCTGCAGACCATGAAAATGGCAGAGGTTATGCTATACAAAACCAAATCACATAGCATAACTGGACAGAGCAAAGAGGTACTCTCACTCGTCTGTGAGGCTAGGCTCTGCCAATATTAATGTTGCTTCAGATCAAAGACCAAATTCATTCCTCTGGTGCCCTGTCTGGCTGGTGAGAATATCTACCCTCCCGTTAAATCAAGGGATATGGGACTGAGGCCGGGCCAGTGCTCATGGAACACAGTTTTCGGCAACATCATTGGGTGCCACCAGCAGAGACACACTAGAGGATACAGTTTTGTCCCTAAAAACATGTAATCGTCCCCATAGTAAAGGAGGGCTTTTTTCAAATAGCGTGAAATCGATCACCTGTAAGGAGCCAGTGAGATCAAGTTATTTGCCCAGGGTCACACATTTTGGTTAGTTTTTGACCCACTTTGTAACTTATACACTTGACCACAAACCTTCTAACCTCTACTTGTTACACATATTTACATTTGGATTACAAGAACTACAATACTACTGTTTTGTAGAGACGACTTGCAAGTACACAAGTCACACAGTGAAGTAACCAGACAATGGGCCTCATTACAAGGCTGGCACTCCCGTAATGAAGTGGGCCGGTACGGGACCGGCCCCCTTCATTCCGGGAGCGCCGATTTACAGCTTCCCATCACGCGACCCGGATCGCACGCCTGGTAAAACCAGGCGTGCTTTCCGGGTCCCGCGAGGGGAAGAGGAAGGCAATAACGGGCAAGATGTAATCTGCCCGTTATTACCTCCCTCCCCATTCCCATTGAGCCCTAAAGGGGCTCAATGGGAATGGGGAATGGTTCCTGCAAGGAGGAATTACCGGGTCCTCCTATGTCTGAGTAACCCGGTAAGTTCCCATTGCAGGAACCCGGTAATGGAGCCCGGAACGGAGGCAGCTCCATGGCTACCTCCAATCTCGTAACGAGGCCTAATATATAAATCCTTATAGAAATACGTTAAGCTTCATGTTCACACACCCAGAATGGATGCTTACAAGTCCCAGAGTGCAAATTCATCTGAACGTTCTTTTGATTTTTACAACGCTATACTTTCAACACTCAAAGGCACGCACTAAAAGAAGTTGTGTGATAAAATCACCTGCCTAGAGCAGTTGTTTGGCACACACGTCTAGGTTCTTATGCATGATGTTAAGAAAATTAGAATCTAAAAGCAACCCGATGTTTGTGTCCAACTAGCAGACACCATGAGTATAAAGCAAGTTTTGAAAGGAACATGTTGTGACTCCCTTTAATTGTCTTAATCTTGGAAGAAGGCACACGTGGTAGGCAACTGGAGCTGTGTGTGGACTGTCCGTGGGAAGGGCCCCATCACCGTTTCAATCCCCTTTGGCATGCATAAGAAAAGACAAACAGTGTCCTCCACAGCCAGCACATAACAAGGGCATGGACAAGACATATTTCTTTGTAATCAGCATGCTGATTACAAAGAAGCATGCTTGACGTGTAATTGACAAGCCCGTCTTAAAGTCCGGGCTGCGCACATGGTGCTCGGTGCGGATCTTCTAGCATATGCTAAATGTGTTGCTGTGTCGAGACCGGGACCGCACGGTAGGGGGACTGGGGTCATGACCCGGTGGTAGTGCCGGGGGAATTGCAGTGTACCAGTCACAAATGTTTTCTACTGGACCTAATTACAGCATATTGGATTTTGAACATTGGACTATATAAAAAAAACAACTGCGCTCAACTGGTATCTTTTTTTCTGGCAGTTCGGTGTGCTTACAAAAAAACCAAAACACCATAAAGCAGACACAGGTAGAAATTTGGCACCTGTGGTTTCCACTCTGGCTACCATCGATTGGGTGACTGTCCTGAATGGAGTCAGTGTTTGGTGAACTGTTCTAAGATACTCTTAAGAACACATCTAAGGCATGTGAGCTTGATGTCTAACACGTAAGGACCGTAGGCAGCCTTACCTCCCTGGGCAGTCGTTCCTCTTCCAGGGTGGCATGAAGATTAGAGTGGTATTCTGCTGCCACCCTAGGGTAGTCAGAGGTATCACAGGGCTTGCCAAAAAATAGTAGGTGTGCATAATAGAGTCATGCTTACAACGATTGCTATACAAATAGGGCTGTAGTTCTACAATAGTTTATATATTTAATTATTGAATTTAAGATATGACAGGAGGCCTGGGGTGCGCAAAAGGATGCAGAAACAGGGGCAAGCTCAGCTTCCTACATCTGCCCCAATTTCCCATGGCCCGAGAAGGAAGGTGGCAAACAGAGTCAGAGCTCGAAGTTCGGGAAGTCGTGGTGCCACCCTGGTCGATCTTATGAAAGGCTATTGAAGGATCCAAAACTCCCCAAAAATCAGGCGCCCCCCTACACCGAGCACACGGAAGACATCTTCCTGCACTGCCACTGTCTCCGACCTGCAGTTGGAATGTACGCCAGTCTGTCAGCGGGCCAAACAATGAGCCTCGTTGGCAACCATGGCGAGCTGGACAGAGGCAGTGTGCCAGGTCAATGGTAGGCCCGTCATTCCAGGAAATAAAAAAGAAAGGCTTTCTTATCAAAAGGGCGCCAACAAACGTATGCCGCAGAAAGATCAGAGGAGGAAATGCCGCGGATCAGTAAGGCGGGAAGGGAATTGGTAGAGTAACTCGTGGCTGGTGTTTGCCCAGGAAGGAAACAGCAATGTGCACACCAGCTGCTGGCCCTTTGAAAAAAGTACAGCCCGGGGTTCAGGCTAACTTTGCACATTATCCTGCACTGTGCTCATTGTGTACAAGAAAATGAATCAGGGTGGATGAACACGTCTCAGGAAGATAGCTCAGGGGTAACGTGCTCGCCTTGGAAGCAAAACTACACGGAGCAAAACAGGTTCGATCCCAGGGTCCCTAGCTTAGAAACCTCTGGGTATTAAGCGCATTATAAATAAACAATTACAATTACCTCGCATTTTACCGCCTAGCAATGAATAGTGGATAAAATGCGGTAAGATTTGCAATGTTGACATGTACTCATTATTTGGCCACATTTCATCTCATTGTTACTCTGGCCATATATCAATTGGCTGAGGTGAAAGACAAACTTCTCCTGGGGATCTCTAGAAAGTGGAAGGCGCGAACAAGATACATTTAAGATGCCAAACAATTTCACATGCACGGGGAGAAAAATACAATGGTAGGAAGCACCCTGATGTGCAGCAAAAGATGTACTTTCTTCGGAAGCTTTGTCACACAAGGAGGCCTCTGCATTGGGCCCCAGAAGCAAGACACCTGTGAAAAATAAAAAGGGGCGCAATCCTCCAAAAGTGGAGGGCGTTAGGTTGCCATTCCAGAGAGGGAGGTTTATTGCTGGGAGACAGGTGACAGATAAGTAATGTTCGAGAGGTTGGACGTGCATTGGCCAAGCCAAATAGGCCAACTGGTTCATACTAAGCCAAACCGAACCAGGAGAAAGAGAGAGCTTAGAAGCCAGAGTCTGATGAGAACTAAGGCTCACCCCGATTATAGTGTTATGACAAAAAAAGTGGTAGCAACGAAATGAGAAACACTTTTACCACACCACACGTTTGGTGGCAATGTGGAGGAGATACCATCAGCACTTGGCGGGATGTATTTCATCCCTATAATTGACATGGCGAAATAACCACTCATGACACTTGCTCTAAAATTCACATGGGGCCATATAAACCCTAGACATGGGGGTTGCCCTGGCACTTATACTCAGGGAAATTCTGCTCAATTACAACTGGTGGTCATAGTAATCAAGTTTAGCAGTCATTTCGCCAAAAGCCGTAAAGAGGCCCAACGTGTGTGGGGGGCATTTTAACGGCCTTCTGATTGTGAGTCGCTTGGTGATAGGGTGACCAGATTAAAAAAGTAAAAAAACGGGACAGGCAACTAACATAAAAGTAGGACTAACTCTTGAAAGTGGCTGTCAAGGCACTATACTTCAGCAGTATTTGGAGGAGAAGGGGGTTTAAGTGTCACTGTTCAAAAAAATTATAATTAATTCATCACAAACTAACACTATCTTAAGTTTTACTTTATTGTGCGAGAGTGTGCATTCCTGCCTACAAGCTATAAAGACCTACTACAAAAAACCGGGACCACTGCCGTTTCCAATGGGAACAATATCTGGAGAAAGGGGGACAGAACTCCAAATACTGGGACAGTCCAGGCGAAACCGCGACCTATGGTCACCCTACTTGGTGAGCACTAACTAGGCAGACACTCAGGAGAGCTGAATACAAAAGAAATTCTGACACAAAGATGCAGACAACAGTGTTTTTCCATTGTTTACAATATACGCATTGCTTTGATTGCTGCGTAAGTATCAGATAGCCAACAGCAGTTTCTCCAGCAGTGCACTGCGCAGATCCACTACTAGGCCCGAGGCCACAATAATGGTTTTCAACCTTTCTGATGATGTCATGTCATCCTAGCTACCATTCAGCCAGAAACTACATCTCCCAAGGTGCCACTTACTGTAAAATATGGATAATGAGCTTGCACCTCTAAAAAATTGCAGACCTAAGCTGAAGCAGTAGGCGGGATCGCCAGCAGATGCGCTCGTTAGGGGCCTGCTCACCCAGAGGCGAACCACAGTAGCGTGATGGCTTCAGCCCTCTTCCATCCTGTGCCCTGTGATTCCCAACCAAAGCAACTCTAGGACTGGGTGCCTTTTATTGCTGTGTTTGTGAAATAATTTGGAAGAGTTTTCACGTCTGCATTTGCTTGATTCTACTTTTGCTGGATTGTACGCTTCGTATTCTGTAACTGAAGCACTGTAACCACTGTAACCAATCTCTTAAGCTTAAGCGCCTAGATACCTCTGGGTTTTGTGTGCTATACAAATAAATACAAATACAAATTATAAAATAGTCTTAAAAGCTGCTCTTGGCTTCTGTATGCCGGTGTGTCTTGAACTGCCAAGGCTGGGGGACCCATTTTATATCACTGAATAATCTTACACCCCTGTGTAGTAACCCATTTGCCGTTTTATACTGTACGAAATTGCAATTTTTTAATGCCATTCCTAATCTCAACAATCCATGCTTGTTTCTCGTGATCCTCTGGCTGATTGTGTGTTGTGTCCTTGAATTGTAGTTAGAGCAAATCCACGGCTACTAAAATGCAAACAAAAAACGAGATCTGTCGGAATTACTCACATATACCAAGACAGTAGGTAGTACAGTAACAGAGAGTGCTTAGTATTAACCAACTCGGTGGTGCTGTGCAGGGAGCTGTGTCTTAATATGGGAACAAACAAACAGCATAGCTCTATGTCAAATGGAAATTTCCCACCACGCCCTCTTGTGTTCTTTGCATTCTAAGAGTTGTTGTCCTGCAGTAATGATGGTTGAAGCAAAACTATATATATTTTGTATGTGTTCATGGTTTAAAATCAAACCTTACACAATTAACAACAATAAAATATAATCAACATACAACAACATATATCATATGAAAGTCTATACAAACGGTAAAACTTAAAATACATTCTTCCAACCGTCTGAACTTATTTTGAAAGAAAAATTCCACCTATCATTTGTAAAGGGCTTAAATTGATCCTGTGTAAATATTGATTTAGGGAAATCAAGGATGCAATAGAATGACCACTGAGCATCCTCTCCCACAGGCACTCCTGGGGCTCATGAATCTTATAAAACACAAGAGCTTCAAGTTGGAAAGACCTTCACAGAACAAAACCAAGTGTTTCAGGTTTTCGATGTCTTGTGAGCAGGATCGACATAAGGGGCACGAAATATTGGAACGATCCCACAAACTCAAGTTCTCTTTAGTGTGCAGGAGATTCAATCTGAATTTCAAGATGGTGTCCCTAAGCCGCGGAGAAGGAGAGCGTTCCAAATATAAAGGTTGCTGGCCTAACTTTTTGTGGGTAGCTGCTTGGTTTAAAAGGCGCTTATAGCTCCCTAACTTCTCACCAGTCACACTCAAATCCAGCATCTGAAGCTTGTTTTTGCACATACAGGGATTTGCCATGATATCTTCCAAATCGAGCCCACTGATAGACAAGAAATCATGACATTTAGTTACATAGGGATTAATAGCGCCAACCTTAGTACACGAAAAATCCACGAACAATGAAAAGCGAGGGGGGCTCATCGAATTCCCTATACAAAAGCAGTCGTTGCCAAAAAAGTCGCATATTCAGTGAATTCATTGTGGATTGCTGGCACTGGTATTATCTCGGACAACATTACAAAAAAAATACAAAAAAAGCTCACAAGCACTGTCCAACCAAAATCAAATAACACGTGATCAATCGTGAGACCATAGATTAGAGAGGGCATCCCTTTGTTTCATAAAATGTAACTACAGGCAAGAGTGAAAATGTGCTGAATTGCTGGTGAAATTGTTTCATGTTTGATAACAGATTTGAGGGTTTACTTTTCACTTGGTTCATCAGAAACGTTTTGTTTGGCTGTAGGGAAATCACAAATCCCAAATATTCTGAATCAGTTACCATCTCCAGTCTATGGCCCGACATCCACCAATAGTATCTATGCCACTTTCGACCGGCTGTAAAATGTAAGACTTTAGTCTTATTAACATTTATGACAAGGTCTTTTGCCATGGTATGACGTCTTTTTTTACGCGACACTTTTGCTGAAATTGTTATGCCGAAAAAACATCAAAAAATATGGGGGGGCCGCATTTAAGGGGTAGGGTGGGGTGGTGTATAGGGAATACATAATAGTGGAGGTGATTAGGGGGTACTCCTCCAAATAAAAAAAGACATTTGATGATTTTTTGCAGCAAAACATTTTCAGCAAAAAAAAGGCTGTGAAACGAAACTGGGGATGAATGAACATAGAGCCTTTGCCACTGTATATTGTCCGAAAGCGGAGAGAAAGTGCTGCAGACCTACCTGGGTACAATCTAGAAGAATAGCATCGTCAGCATTAGAAATCCATGCGAATCTTGTATTGTACCATTCTGGAGAAATTAAAGTAGCCCCAGAAAGTACAGATCCCATGTCTAAGCGGTATACATTGAAAAGGAAAGGGGCCAGAATGCATCCCTGATGCAGTCCTCTACGTGCAGTTATTGGACTTGAAACTTGTCCAGAGAGATGTAGGGGGTCATTCGTAGTTTGCCGGTATCGAGCCGGTAATTCCAGTGGGATACTGGCAAATGGACCTACGGTTGCCGGCGCCTGATATCCCGGTTTTACTAGGATATTACAGTTGCCAGCAATGGCGTCATTCCCCATTCCATGAAGTCCCATAGAACTCTGTTTGGGAATTGCCGATATTACCGGGGGGCGGTATTACTGGGGCCGGTAATACCGGCTGTTTTTGGCTGGTGGAAGCCCGATTTACTTCCAGCTCTTGGCTGGAGGTATATCAGGTAACCCCCACTGGCACACTTGTAGTTTGGCGGTGTGGGCAAAGTGGTGTTAAGGGAATTAACGCCACTTTTCCCTCACCACAAACTTCTCATGACCCCATTAGTCTGATTTTTAAATTAGTATCAGCATGCAGGTGGATTACAAGACTTGACCATGGTTTGGGGAACCCCACAAATCCAATTTGGCCCATAAAAGATTCATATTAACATTATCCAAAGCTACAAAGAGGTCAATATTGGCTGTATACGCGTTACAGCACTGTGCGCCTTTATACAGTATCAACAATGAGTCTGGAAAAAGGTTGTACTAATTCGCACAGAGAAACCATTTTTTTTATTGTAAGGATACCATTCACGGTCGCCCACTGATGTCATTCTTTTAGCAAAAGAGATGCAAAGATGTTCGAATTCACGTCTAAGAGGGCCATAGGCCAGTAGTTCAAGGGATTGTTTGTATCTCCTCTTTTAAAGATAGGCACAATGTGAGAGGATTTCTATGTTTCTGGGATTTGATTCTCTTTTAAGATTGACAAGAATAGAATGTTTAAGATGTTAGCCCACATTGTAGGATCTTGTTTGAAGTGCCTTTTCGGGTCCAGTGTGCAGGCATTCCTGCTCTTATTGATAATCTCACGTATGCCCTCTTTTACAAACTTCAGACACCAAACCTCATTTGTGCCAGGTACTAAAATAGTGCTCAGTGGTTGATCATATAAGGCCGTTTAATATGGTACCCATACAGACTCCGGGATAGGATGTTCTTGTGAAACTAGTTGAGACCTCCCCAATGAGTTTACCAATTTCCAGTAATTGTGGTTGGATTTTGTCATGATACAATTCAAAGCTTTGCTGCCGTGCTGCAATTTACTGCTTTAATGGAAGATTTAAATGTAGGGTCTGAAAATCAGGATTAAATATATATGAGGATGAGACACCAAATTATGCATGGGGTCGGATGGCTTTACCAAGGAAATACAAATTAGCTGGTAAGATAGCTCAGGACGTTGAGCGCTCACTGCTGGGACCTATATGTCATCTGCAGGATCGAATCCTGACAAGGGTAACTCAGCCTTTCATCCTTTTCAGGTCAATAAATGAGGACCAACTTCAGTTGGGCAGGTTAATGTTAATGCCATCCGTGCCCTCTGTCTCCTCTCCCCTCGTGACTCCATCTCTGCTTCTCTATCCTCCATTGGCTGGCTCCCATTTCACTCTCAACTTAAATTTCATTTTCTCTGCCAAGTCTTTAAATCTCTCCACGATCTTGCTCCCCCTTATCTCTCTTCCCTTCTCTCTTTCTACGCTACCCCTCGTTCCCTTCATTCCGCTGACCACTTCCTCCTCACTGTTCCGCCCTCCCCTTGTGCCTCCTCCAGGTTCCATTCCTTCCAACTCCTGGCCCCCCTCCACTGGAACTCCTTACTTCTCGCAATCTGCTCTATCCCCACCTTTTCCTCTTTCTGCATGTCTCTTAAGTCTCTCCCTCTCCATTCCCCGCCATGATCCATCTCCCCCTTCTCTTCCTCCCCTTCTTCCACCCTTCCCTCTCCCCTCCTCATGCCTCTCCCTACATTCCCCCTTCCCATCCCTTCCCCTTCCTTTCCTCCTCCACCCACCTCCCTCCCTCTTTCTCATAGTTCTACTCCACTTCTCTCCCCTTCCCTTCATCTAATTGCTCTACATACTGTTTTGTTGACTGATTCATGTTAGTAATGCTTCTATTGTTACTGTTATTATTACGTTAATTGTATCCTGTTGTTGTTATATGTGCAGCGCTTTGGTCTAAAGCGCTATATAAGCCTAATAAAATACAAATAAAACATGTTCGAGGGGATTGGGTCCTGCGACGTATATACCATATCTTTGACAGTAATCACCACAGCTGTGCTGCTTTGGAACATTTTCAGCGTCTGCGTCCTGCGTCGATGACGTCGATGCGCCGTCCCCGAGGACCTCCTCCGATGGCCGACGTCACCCGATGTGATAAGTAGGACGCACGACGCCCGTAGCCTCAGTTCTGTTTTTTCCGCGAACGTGTTCGCTTCGTGAATCTCGGTACGCCTCGAGTCTTTGGAGTTTCTGTTGTAATCTTCTCGGTTCTTTGAACCTGTTCGGTTTTGTGAAAAAGCCTGTTCGTGTCGATGTCTACCTGGTCTTCAACCCCGCTTCCGGGCTTCGGAAAATGCGGGGACTGCGGGTCCAAGATGTCAGTAACGGACTCGGACGACGCCTGCCTCTGGTGCCTCGGGGAGGCCCACGACACCGACGACTGTGTCGAATGCCAGTCGCTCACGGCCAAGGCCTTGCGGGAGCACAAGAAGAAGTTGGCGGTAGGTAGGGTGTCTAAGCCCCGGAAGTCGAGGTCTGCAGGGCTTTCGACGGATGATTCAAGAGGCGACTCTCCGCGTGGGTCTCCTTCCAGGAGTCAGTCTCGCCACTCCTCTGCCTCTTCGAGGCATTCCCGGAAGCGCCAGCATTGGTCACCTTCCCCGTCCTCTTCCGAGGACTCTGCCCGTCGGCGGGTCACTTATCCCACCATGCAAGTGACACCGGAGGAATGGGCTTCCTTCGGGAAGAAGATGTTAGTGATTCTCGAATCGCAGAGCACCGGTCCGTCCGTGCCTCCAAGTGGGGTCGGTCATGATTGGTCGAGAGAAACCGCTCGCACGCCTTCAGGCTCTGGTGGTCAGCGTTGTTCGTGGGAGAGGTCCTGCTCAGACAAGGGTAACCGTTCTCGCTTGCCCGTTCCAGGTCTAAGTCCTCGACGCGCTCAAGACCGCGTGATCCTGTGCAGTCTTCGAGGAAGATGTCGACGCCTGTGGCGCCGAGGTCGTCGACGGCCTCTCTCGAGGCTCTGCCTCCGAGGGGGTCGTCGACGCTGTTGGCGCCCAGGTTGTCGAAGGACACGCTCAGAGCTCTGGCTTCGAGGCCTGTGTCGACGCCGGCGATGCTGGCCACGCTGCGGCTGATGTCGACGGCGATTCACTCAACGTCGACGCTGATTCTCTCGACGCCGGCGCCGATTCGTTCAGCTCCCTCGACGCCTTTCGAGGCGGTGGTGTCGGAGGGGCCCGTGGCACGGGGGAAGCCCCTAGAAAGGCTTTGGCTAAGGTCAGGCATAGCTTTGGTCCCCAGGTGCCTTCCTCTCACCGCCTGGAGTACATTTCAGAGGTTGATGAGGGCTCTGATGAGGGCTTGGTTCCGGATACGCTGCCAGGTGAGCTTCTCTCAGGCCATAGCCAATTTGAAGACCTGAGGCAGTCACTGCATGATGCCAGTGGACTGGACACCTCCCCGGAGGTGGAGTTTTGAAGGCCTCAGCCTGGCACTCATGCCGATTCTTCGTACCGGCGCCTTATGTCTCGGGTCACCGAGTACTTGGAATGATCGGCTCCGCCATGGGAGTTTGTTCAGGATGATCTTACGGACATCCTCGATCTTGGTCCCTCCACTGACCCGGTACTGCCGTTTCATATGGCTCTGCAGAGAAGGGTAGCGGTGGCTTGGACTGCTCCGGAGAGTCACCCGGCAGTGGGCAAGTCTTTGTCGTGAAAATACCATCCAGCCAGTAGCGACCCCTGCTACTTGTCCAGGCACCCAACTCCGGAGAGTTTGGTGGTGCAGGCGGCTACGGCCCCAGCAAAGCAGGCGTCATATCCTACCATCCCTCCGGATAGGGACGACATACGTTTTGATGGCTGGGCGAAGAAAGTGTTTTCTTCAGGGGGTATGGCACTTCAGGCAGCCAACTCCGTATGTGCCTTGTCTCGTTTCACACACACTCTGTGGAACTGTGTTGCATTAGCGGCTGAACATATTCCCGAAGGGGTCGAACGGGATGGTTTCCTTGCTATGGTCCAGGATGGCAAGGATGCCATGTGTGAGGCCATTCAGTCGGGTTTGGACATGGCAGATTGTGTCAGCCGGTCCATGGTGGCGAGCAGAAGTCGAGGTTCGCTCCTGATGTGCAGTCCCGGCTCCTCAACATGCCCTTTGACGGTGAACCTCTTTTTGGCAGCAAAGCTGACGAGAGCCTTGAGAGGGTGCAGACCTCCAAAGCTGCAGCCAAGTCGTTGGGCGCTGCAGTTCGACAACCTCCACCTTTTTGTCCGAGGGGACAACAAAGGAGGGGAGGTTCCTTTCGTTATTACTCGTCCTTCAGTAAAGCGAGAGGAGCTGTCAGTCAAAGAGGCCACCGTAGGAGTACCAGAGGTGGAAAACAGGGTACTCGAGGTGCCAAAGCCACTCAGGCAGTTGCCTATTTGCCCTCAGGCAATGCCGCAGCCACTACCACTCAGTCATGAGGCCATGTCCCATGGTCCGCCGGTTGGGGGAAGGCTGGCGCAGCATCTTGTAGAGTGGCAAGCCATTACTTCAGATGTGTGGGTTCTGGAGACCATAACCCACGGGTACTGTCTTCCCTTTCGGCAGAGGCCTCACGACAATCCACCTGGGAACCTCTCTTTGAAGAGTCCAGATCCGCTCCTTGCGCAGGAAATTCAAGCCCTGCTGGAGAAAGGCGCCATAGAACTGGTGCCTGTAGCGGAGAGGAACAAGGGATGGTATTCCCCTTGTTTTTTGATTTCAAAGAAAGACGGTGGATTGAGACCCTTCATGGACTTGCATGTTTTGAACAAACTCCTCCGGAAGGACAAGTTCAAGATGGTTACTCTCTCTCAAGTCCTCCAGGCCCTTCAACTTCAGGACTGGTTGGTATCTCTCGACCTCAAGGACGCTTACTTCCATGTGCCGATCCATTCCAAGTACAAGAAGTACCTGAGGTTCGCGGTTGGTGACTTGCACTTTCAGTTTCGGGTCCTGCCCTTCGGATTGACCTCCGCCTTGAGGGTTTTCACCAAGCTCATGGTGGTGGTGGCAGCACATCTCAGGAAAGGCGGGATTCATGTCTACCCCTACCTGGACGATTGGTTGATCAGGGGGAGCTCTCCCAAGCAAGTCCTGGATCATCTGTCCGTCACCTGCCACTCCCTTCACAAGCTGGGCTTCTCCCTCAATTTAAAGAAGTCCCATTTGACGCCAACACAGCGGCTCCAGTACATCGGAGCAGTGCTCGACCCATCCCTGGGGCTGTGTTTTCCTCCCCAGGTGAGGGCTCTTCACATTCAGCAGATGGCGCACAAGTTTTAACTTGCCCGGACGCTCCCGGCGTTTGAGTTCTTGAGGTTGCTCGGCCTCATGGCATCCTGCATTCTTCTGGTGCCAGAGGCTCGTCTGCGGATGAGATCTTTGCAGTGGGCACTCAAGATGCAGTTGTCGCAATCTTCCGGCAGGATGTCGGACCCTGTTCATGTGCCGCCCTCAGTCGCCCAGGACCTTCTGTGGTGGGCCATCGAAGGCAATCTGATGAAGGGGGCTCAGTTTTGGATTCCCAGGCCGGAGGTGACGATCGTGACGGATGCATCCCTCACGGGATGGGGAGCTCATGCCAATGAGTTGACAGTCAGTGGTCGTTGGTCTCCGCCAGAGTCCAGACTCCATATCAATCTGTTGGAGCTGAGGGCCGTCAGGCTAGCCCTGAAGGCTTTTCTGCTGACTGTGCGAGGAAAGAGTGTCCTGATCCTGACGGACAACACGGTGGCCATGCACTACCTCAACAAAAAGTGGGGGGCAGGATCACTTCTCCTCTGTGCAGGGAGGCGATGCAGCTCGAGTTCTGGGCCATCCAGCAGGAAGTTTCGATCTCGGCTGTTCATCTGGCCGGAGACGACAACGAGACGGTGGATGCTCTGAGCAGGCAGAGCACGATCGTTCACGAGTGGGAGGTGGCTCAGGAGATTCTCCTGGAGATCTTCACCCTTTGGGGGACCCCTCAAGTGGATCTCTTCACCTCCAGTGTCAACCGGAAGTGCGAAAGGTTCTGCTTGCGGGAATTTCCTCCAATAGGAGCCTTATGAGACGCGTTTGTGGTGGAGTGGTCATTCCCACTGCTCTATGCGTTTCCTCCAGTCCCCATCATCCCGCAACTGCTACGGAGGTTACGGAGGTTCAGGTTCCCGGTTGATCCTCATTGCTCCGGCGTGGGCCCAGAGGACGTGGTACCCGGACCTTCTCGACTTGTCCACCTGCCCTCCACGTCGTCTTCCCTACCGAGACGATCTGCTCTCACGGGAGGGAGGTCAGATCCCTCAACCTTCACGCTTGGCTTCTGAAAGGTTGAGGTATAAGGATTGGGACCTCCATGAAGACGTGTTGGAGGTGTTGCTCTCGGCCAGACGGCTGGCAACAAAGTCTCTGTACCGCTGGCGTAAATTCTGCAACTGGTGCAGAGTTAAGAATGTGGATCCTTTTGAATGTGACATTCCCATGGTTCTGTCTTTTTTGCTTTCTTTGGCCCACAGGGGCTTGCAAGTGGGTACCATTAAAGGTTACCTGGCGGTGCTGTCCATATTTAAGCGCTCGTCTGAAGAATGTTCCTATTTTAGGATTCCTTTAATTTCTCAGTTTTTGAAAGGGCTCACTAATGTGTTTCCTCCGTTACCTTTTCTGGTGCCCGGTTGGGATTTTAACCTTGTTCTTAAGTTTCTTATGGGTGCTCCGTTTGAGCCTTTGCATTCTTGCCCTTTGAGACTGTTAACTCTTAAAACTGTGTTTTTGGTTGCGGTTACTTCCACTCGCAGAGTGAGTGAGTTACTGGCACTTTCAGTTAAGCCACCCTTCACTGTGTTTCATAAGGACAGGGTTGTCCTTCGAGTTCGTCCTTCCTTTCTTCCGAAGGTGGTTTCGGAATTTCATTTGGGCCAGAAGGTTGTTCTTCCGGCATTCTATCCTCATCCGCATCCTGTTAAGGAAGAGGAGAGGCTCCATAGGCTTGATCCTAGGAGAGCGTTGAGCTTTTATATTTCATACATGTCCTGGGTCAGAGTGGACGATCAACTCTTCATTGGTTACACTGGAAAGCGTTTGGGACAAGCTGTGACGAAACAGACTTTGTCTCGTTGGATTATTTTGCCTATCTCTGAGTGTTACCGCTTGGCGTGTAAGGACCCACCGGTTGGCTTGCGGGCCCATTCTACCAGAGGTATGGCTGCATCTACTGCCCTACAGAGGGGTGTTCCTATTTGTAACATCTGTGATGCAGCCACCTGGGCTTCAGTACATACTTTTGTACGTCACTACTCCCTCGATTCCATCCGAGGACAGGATCTGGCCTTTGGCAAGGCAGTCCTTTATTCCGCAATTTGATTGGGCATGCTAAATTTGTGTTCTGAATTCTTTTCCCACCTCCTTGCTTTGTTACTGCTTTGGGAGTCTGTCAAAGATATGGAATACGTCGGAGGACCCAATCCCCTCGAAGAACAAGTTACTCTCTTACCTGGTAACTTTCTTTCAATGGGATGGTCCGACGACGTATTCCATATCGCTCCCTCCCTACCTTCCCCGCTGCAGAATTTCTTATGCGATTGCAGCTTACGTTTCCGCAAGGCCTTGTGTGTCTGACTGACAGAAGACTGGTGTCACACGTTCTGGGGGGAAATAACTACAATTGAGGCTACGGGCGTCGTGCGTCCTACTTATCACATCGGGTATCTAGGCCGTCGGAGGAGGTCCTCGGGGATGGCGCATCGACGCAGAACGCAGATGCAGAAAATTTTCCGAAGCAGCACAGCTGTGGTGATTAGTGTCAAAGATATGGAATATGTCGTCAGACCATCCCATCGAAAGAACGTTACCAGGTAAGAGAGTAACTTGTTCTTCTATGTACAGTGCTTTGGCGTAAGCACTCTATAAATAACTTAATAAAGGTTGGGAAACTGAGTGGATTCGGGCCTTCTGTTTTTAACTCCATAGGTCATGAATCTATTAAGCCCTATCGAGAATTTCGTTACTGGAATAATTTTCTTCTTAGGACTAGGAGGCCAACCATTAAAAAGCACACACAGCATGTGATGGTTGCTTGGAGCTCCCTCCTCAACTGAGAAGGGAAGGCACTTATGAAAGAACCCCTCAGAAACAAACATAAAGTCATTCCAGGAGCGTAGACTATCATGGTTCCAAGTGCTCCTCCCCACACGGCCACCCTACATGTTGCCGTTTAGCCAAAATAAAATCCATTCTTTGAGAAAGGTCAACCACTGTTTGCCTCTAGCGCAGTTTTTTAGATCTTAAATATTAGCAGTAATTTACTGCTTCTTGAGTGTTGTCCTGTCCCAAAAAATCTGAGTAAAAATCCTCTGCAATCAACATAAAATCATTTAGGGAAAAATAAGTCCACTTAATTAAAATGGTTGATAACTTCAGCAGAAACAGTATTAAAGGGATCTGAGCCTCATTAAAATACAGGTTAATTAATAAAACATCAGAAGGAAATTCCTTAATGGTAATGCAAAGAGCCAAAAGACCCCGATTGGTGTTACCGAAGATTACTACATTTGAGGCCCAGCCAGAATTCACAGTGACAACCAGGCCATCTGCAGATCTTCCCTTTGAACCATGTACTGCATGTTGCACTAGCGTAGAGAAGCCACCTAAAGTTACCTCATTATGTAAAAATGTTTCCTGAAGCATGATGATATTCAAGCTTTTTAATGTTCAGCAGATATTAAAATCTTCCAGAAGGTGGGAAAAATCTCTTGAGTTCCATGATGCACTAGTTATGAATTGCTTGCTAAAAACCAGCATGTTTAATCGAGGTGTTAGGGTTAGACGAACTTAATGAGGAAGCAAGCCTGGATCCGTCTTGTAAAGAGGGATCCGGTAAACAGGAGGCATCTGCAAAAGCTACCCTAGAATTCCAGGACATTTCTAGGAGAGGAAGTAAAGGGCGGTTTAATGATGAAATAGCATCTTCAACCTCCTGGTAATGGCAATTAGTCATATTTACCCTTCTTAAGTAAAAACCCCTTTTTACGAAGAGCATCCATGCGGGCAATAAAATGTCACAATTCTGGAAGGAACATCAATGGCTACAATATCAATTCGGGAAGAGTTTATGAAGTCAACAAGAGCAATATCAGCCGAGGTGATCATATGGAATGAGGGGATGTCATGGAAAAGGGTGAAAATATTCCCAAGATTCTGAATTTCCTGTTCTTCGAAATGGAATAAGGATTCTAATTCAATCGTGGGTTAGGCTTTAATAGCTCCTGTGATTCCAACTCATGGTGGACACCTTTGATTGCGTTAAGACCGCTCTCCCCCGTCCCATGGGGAAGTTGGCTCCTTTGGAAAAATGGTCAGTGACTTCTTGGTTCCATCCTCAACTTGGTTCCATCAAGCAATGTCTTGGGGGAGTATGATTGTACAACCCGACTTGCTGAAAGAACTTGTAGACAGGGTTGGGGGGCACCCTTGGTTGTATCACCCAACTCAGTCTGGAAGTCAGTGTCCACCAAGGATTTACGGCCTCACTTTTGAAACTCTGGGCAGCGCCCGTCCCCTGACCTTTATTTGGTTTCTTATTTGTCGGTTTCATTTTTGCAAATGTATTCAAACCAGTAGAAGTAGTTGCAAAGATAGGGACACTCGGTGGAAAAGAGCCTACAATTAGCATGGGCCGAGCCCTCTGGTTCTTCCTCGCATGCAGAAAGAGCACAAATGAATTTCATTGAGGAACTCTTTTTGACTTTTTTAGGTTTTTGTTTTTTTGATTTCTTCCTTTGCGGCCCCTTGTGCAAAGCTTTTTTTCATCGGGAGATGTTCGTTTTGTCCTACTACTCCCATGCACCATATTGAAGGTAAAGGAGAATTTCTTGCGATGTCATCTTCTATCTTTCAAATTCTTGTAGGAATTCCCTCGAGGGTGGGGTAACAGGCACAATCGCTGCTGGATCCCCATGTTGTAGGACAGGGCTGTTAAGGTCCTGCCCACCCATCGTGTTCGAGACAGAAGGCACGATGTGTGCACATTGTCTTTCAAAAGTATTTAAGCAGGCCTCTAACTTCTGTTGAATTGAGGCCAATTGGAGGGCATGAGCCCCTGTTCCAGTTTTATGAGATCAAATATACAAAGTTGTAATACAAATGACAAATACTTTAACCAAAGAGTTTAACACAAACTTTAAGACTGCTAATGACGGGATGCTCCTGTCTTTAACTGCCTCCGAATTGGTCGACGGATAGGACAGGCGAGAAAAGTAAGAGGATGCGGATGAGTCGAGTAAAGAATCCAAAGGTTCTGGATCCTGGTGGGAAACTAGGACGGTTTATCAGAAGGCGACCCCAAAGAACGAGTTAATTTGTCCTTATTGACTAACGTGCATTGTCCACTATTAACCAGTTCTGGAGACTTTAGAGTCCCAACAACAGAATCCGACAGAATTTCACACTGAAGTGGCAACATGGCAGTGGGGCCATCAGAGAAAGTCAATGGTAAATGCCCCAAGCTGGCACTCCGAGTGTTAAGAAAATCAGTAAAAAAAAATCAGTCATCTTCGTTTTTCATATTGGTCGAAGTGAGGGAAAAGTCCTGTTTTTTATATTCATCGAAATGAGGCTAAACTCCTAGTTAAGTGGTGTTAGAAAACCCTCAGAACCGTTGCGCACAGAGGAAAGGGGAGACTGCTGAAGCCTGCTCCGCGTGGAGGAAAAGGGGAGGCGGTATGAGGGGAGGTAGAGGCACGAGTCGAGACCTTCTCATTTTTCATTTTTTGCTTCTCAAGTAGTACAAGGTTTAGTTGGTCAGAGGGAGGCGTTGGAATGCGTGCCTCTCAGACCCCCCACAGCAGTTCCTCTGTATGTCTTAAATGCAATGTAGATGGACACCGTGCCTCTGTTCCTCTGCTCCAACTGCTCACAACTGCGCTTGGCAGCACTTTGCGCGCATTACTCACAAGCTTGTTCAAGATCTCAAACAAGCTGGAATTCACTGTGCCCCTTCCACACGCTATGGAGCGCTGACAGAAAAATACTGCAATTGAAGGTCACGGATCCTGCATGCTTTGTCTCATTAGTGCTTCGTCCTGCTCACAACTGCACTTGGCAGCACTTCACGAGCAGGTTTGTTTAAGAGCCCCAAGTTGGATTCACTCCGCCCCCTCCACATGCTGCGCAGCGCTGACAGAAAAAAAAACAGCAATTGAAGGTCGCGGCTCTGTCTCACCAGCTCAGCGTCCGGCTCACAACTGCACAAGGCAGCACTATAATGACCAGAATGCAAATAAAACCGTACTTCAATCAGCAACTGATATCTGATGTGGAAAAACTTTATATTGTTTTATTTTTACATTTGTATCGCGCACTAAACCCATGGGCATCGAGGTGCAGTTGCAGAGCAAAAGTTACAAGACAGTGTTGCAGGGAGAGAGAAGGTTACATGGCGGAAAGTAAGGTGTCAAGTGCTCTGTATGAAGAGCCAGGTTTTCAGTAGTTTCCAGAAGATCCAGTATGATTGACCACTCTCAGTGTAGGGGGTAGTGCATTCCATTGTTTCAATGTTATGACTGGGAAGCTCGATCCGCCCGCTCTGGCCAATCAGAACTTAGGCAGGATTAGCCTGTTGGCATAGGCAGTTCTGGTCGGTCTTGGGTCTTGGGAGAGCTCGGCTATTCCAGCACCTTGTAATGATTCTGAAAACAAACTCTCTGTGCAGGTTCAACTAATTAGAGTATATAATGCATAGCTTTCTACTTTTTCCGGTAGGGCTCCTTCCAATATCCCACTCTCCGGGTATTTAACACAGCCACACACTTGTTTTTTTCTTCAATTGCTCCCGTACTGATTGGCTGGTTTTGTGTTAATTGATTAATTAGGGCACACTTTTAAGGTAGCAAGTACCCTACCATTCACCGGTGTGGATCCACATAAGAAGGAACAGAGCCCATATATTAGCAAGATTATAGTCTTTATTTGATACTGTTCCGATGCTATACTTGCATGTCAGTAGGTAGTTTCATTTTAATTGCTAGGTTAGCTAATGGTCACTTTCACTCTAGTCAGGGCTCAAGTCGAGGGTACACGTGGGTGGATGGGGTACACCCACTTTTTTCAGAGGGTGCACTCAGTCCCCTCCCCTCCCCAGCTAAAAAGAGAAACATTGAATGTCCTCTTTGAATTTATGAATTAAAGCCAACCTCAGTATCGAACCTCAGTCGTCAGGTTTGCAGGCCGGCACTATATAACCTAATGAAAAATAAAAAACAACTAAGAGAGAAATGTCTCCTTTCGGTACTGCAAGTTCCAAGTAAAACATTTGTGTTGGTTCTTAGAGTTTTAAACATGCACACCTTTTCACGTTCTCAAAAATCTCCATTAGAAGAAAATATCCTATCTTGGTTTTGTGTGTGTGTTGATTTTATGAAAGGCAGATGCCATTTGTCCTTTCTAATGTGGGTAGTTATGCAAAGCCAATTTAACGAAATGTGCATATTTCCCCTTGATATGTTAATTTCTGCCGACGTCATATCCCCGACTTTGTTTTTAGGACTTGACCCCTGACTATAGTGTCTTATTCCGATGATTATCTTAGAAAGGAGAGGTGGAAGGGTGTGACGTGATCTAGCTCTAGTGGGGAATGTCAGGGGAGGGCTTTGGTTTACCAGGGTACACAGTGAACAACCAAGTCACTGTAGCTCTGACTTGAGGCCCTGAAGTCATGTTTGGTTCAGCAGAACCATTAGTCAAAGAATGCAAAGAAGAAAGGGGTGATGCCTGGCCTGGTAGAACCTGTGCCTTGCACGTACAGCTGTGCCTGCAGTATTCTCACGTTAAGTACGTTGCTTAAATGGAAAAGAAAAATTCTGATTACTGCGGAGAAGGGCTATAATGGGACTTGGGAATGGGCTTTGTCCCAAGCAGGTCACCGAAAAAATAACAGCAACACAGCAGTTCTACACTAGCTGCAGCAGGTCCTGCGCTGGAATCCCCGAAAGCAAAATACAAAAACACCTGCTGTTTAAGGGTGTGCTGTACCTCTTGGTATTTGTATTTGTTTATTATTTATATTGCGCACCTAACCCTACGGTAACTGGGCACTGGAAGACTTGAGAATGTTACAGGCATAAAATGTTACAGGCATACATACAAAAGATAGCAACAGGCGGGTCGACCAAGGGTTACAGGTAGGTCTAGTAGCCAATAAATACAGATAAGAGCATATGTAGCAGTTGAGTGACAATACAATGACAGGCGCAAGAACAGTTGAGGGCAGGGGCAGATGTGGTCAGATTGTGGACTAAGGCTTCAGATTGGAAGTATTATCAGTGAGCCAACTCTTTACTCTTGACCTGAAAGAACAGAAGGAGGGTTCCATTCTGAGGGCGGAAGGTAGGGAGTTCCAGCATTTGGAGGCTTGAACTGGGAAGCCAGCTCCTATGGCTGTTTTTAGATTGAACCTTGGTACAGTAAGGCACCGTGACCCCGACGCAGTGTGCTTATGTGCAAGTTTCAACTTCTTCCTACACTTAGTTTAAAACGAAATCCTTCCGGACGATTTCTTTTTAGAATAAAAGTAAAGAAATGGTGAAACTTAATTTTTAAAAAAGTAGTGGAGCACCGCTCCCGCCCACTTCGACCACTGCACATGGTTCAATGCACCGGGTTGTTGGTAGTTGGTTATATTTTGATGTAAAACATCTATATGGCACGGTGGGAAAGCAGGGAGAGGTGTTCAGCCATAGGGCTGCCCCCATACCCTCTGTGCTGCCAATCACTCTTGTAATCTTCCCTGCCAAGATCCTAAGCCCACGCCCGACCACCAACCCTTCACTAATATTAGCCTGGATGGGTGGCCTAAAGAGCAGAAAATATTTGAAGTGGTTTATTTTTCCCCTTTTAGACAAGTACTTTATGGGTCACATAGCCCTATGACATTATAGGACTGTAATTTTATGACACACAACATTCTGAGTGTGCTAGAGGGCATTCTGGTATATGTAGTCATGTTGGGGCTCGTGCGCTGTGATGAAGAATGCATTCTGGGAAATGGAGACCTGCGAGTCTTCGTCCCTGCATATGAGTGAGTACATTGTGACATTCTCAGGCCCCTGGGGCCACAATACTGTGCTATGCAGCTCACGCTATGGACATGTATAACGAGTGAGATTGAGTGCATTCTGGGAAATGTCGTTGTGTGGGCCCTAGCTTTATGCAAGTGATACTAGTGGGTAGAAATTCTGCAATCTTCGTTTTTTCTTACTCCTGCCCATACTAATATTTCAAAAACACATCATAGGTCAGTGATTTGCATTGCAGGCTCTAGACCTGGCAAAATTCCCACACCCTCCACTCAAACCTAATCAAAATGCATTACTGTTTTACCTCGACTGGTGGCCCAATTCTCTTTTCTAATCAAAATACACCAAGGCAACAAGGCCTTCTGGGGCCCCAATACCTTCAACTCTCTCTTCCTAAATATCTTCCTTCTTGAGCTCTTCGTTCATCTGCCTCCAACTCCCTCACGGTCAGTCGCTTCTCCAAGCAATGAGTTGGTGGTAGGTCTCTTTCTTCGGCTGGTGCCTCCCTCTGGAACAGCCTCCCTGCCTCCCTTAAACTTGAGGAGAACCATCTCCGGTTCCGGCAGCACCTCAAAACCTTTCTCTTTTCTTCTGCCTTTTCTCCTCCTCTCCTCTGCTGACCTCCTGGCTGTAACCGGAATTGCACTGGCTACCTGGACTCCTTCTGATCTCGGGCTCAGGTCCCTCACTGTCAGCATCACACACCTGCACTGCCCACCTGGCAACCCCCGAACTTGCGGACTGTTTCTGTATCCCTACAGTCCCCCTACCAGCACTTGACACCTGATTTATGCACTTACCCTTGCACTTGCCACTTGTTGGCTGTTACTTGTTGTTATCTTCTTTCTCATGTACTGCACTGTCCCTGGCCCCTTCCCATGCACATGCATGATCTGAATGACGCCTGGCCTAGTAGGATCATTGTCCGTCCTCCCTTTGTTCCCCTCCCTTGCCTCGTCGCGCCTTGAAACACTTGTGTATAGGCGCGTTACAAATGCCATATCATATCATAAGTACCTCCTCTACAGCCACACCTCCATCTCCTCTTTTGTTCCCACTCTACCACTCTACCTCGCGTATACTTTAACGCAGCACGCCTCTTTTCATCATGTGTTGAAGTGACATTTGTACTGGATAATGTTTAAGAATTTAAAAAAAAAAGAATTCTAAGGTTGTATCTAGCAAATAGGGGTGGTTATAGCTATGCATATGAGTCTACAACTGTGCCAGGTCCTCGTTTCATTTACCCACAGACACATGTGTGCAGTTAGATTGTATACCAATACCATTTAACCAGGGGTTCTCGGGTCCTGTTAGATAAATATCATTGTTTAGCAGCACTATGTGATACAGTGACACATTTCTCTTAATGTAGCAGGACCTGAACTGGGCATGTGCTGACTGCAGATTGGCCCAAATGGTTCTAACTGGCATATCATGGCAGTATGGGAGGGCATGAAGCTGCCTGTGTTGCCAATATTTGTATATGCAGGGCTGTCCCTGTACAATGTTAGTTGTCATTTGTATAGCGCCTTTTACCATTACTATAGTCTCAATGCGCTGGTGCGCCAAATGATGGAAGTAGCCCTAGATGTGAATCTACAAAGGGAATTCAATAAAGCCAGACTGTTGGGCTTTGTCAATTATTATTTTATTTACTTATGGTTGGAGATGTGGTCTTGTGGCCAGGTTGTTGGATTTGAATCCAGGTGGTTTGGCTTTGCCGCTTGACCACAAAGTGTGATCCTGGGCATGTAACTTCTAGGCACTATGCCTTTGTTCCCATATCGGACAAAATTGCAAACGTGAGTGAAATACAGGCGGGAAGATCAATTTGAAAAATCGAATATTCATGAATGTAAAAGTGGAGCGCCAAGTTACAAAATGCAAAGAAAAAAGTGGGTCTGGGGAATAGCTCACATTTGACAAGGGACAGCTTGAGATTGGAAATGAAAATGGTAAATGGAAATGTTTGGTTCATGAGTCATTAGTTTGGGGTCTGTCCTTTAACAGTAGAGTCTGCGGTGTAGGCTCATACAGAGAATAGTGGGTGTTCATGTATTGAACTGAGGTGCACAATTCACTGATGTATCCCCTTTGTAGCATGTCATCTTGCAGCCATTTTGGATGCTTGCCGGGAACTGGCCATAAAGGTGGTGAACCTGCATATTTTGGGTCAGGCGCGGCTTACCGAGGCCATCCTGCTTGATGGACTCAACAGCACAGGGGAAAAGAGGACCTTTAGCGGCCTAATGGTAAATGCTACCAATAGAAAAGCTTCAACCTGCAAACCTCAATGTCCTCTGTTCACTCATCCCCATCCATGTACAAACGCACTGTGTTTGGGAATTTAATTCCGTTATGGCTGGTGGGTGTCTGTCGGGTGTGATACTAGTGCTCCACCTCACATAGCAGAGCTTTACTTGACACCTTCCCAAATTCGATATCAGATTAAGCCGGCCTCCATTTGGGGCTCTACTGAATAACCAAAACATACTCTCCAACAGGGGTGTTGCTAGGTCTGGAAAAGATCAGGGGCTAAGCTAATATTGGGACTGTCATGATTCAGGGCTAGCTATAACCTTTTGGTTGTAGTCCCTGAGATTCTATCCGGGGCTACAACCAAAAGACCCGGGGCTATAGCCCCCTCAGCCATCCCCTAGCAACGCCTCGGCTCTCCAAAAGGTTTGCAAATACTATGGTTGAGAAGTAGCGAAAAGTAGTGATCCACCTTTGGTCCCACAGCGGCCTTAGTGGCCACCTCGCTCAGCACGCATTGACTTCACATCCCTCTGTCCAAGGCTTTCTCCCTGCGGCTTGGCCCTGGATCACTATGTGGTCCTCCTGGAATTCACCCAATCAACAGCCCGTCGCCAGCTTTGGGTTTGGAATGAGTTCAGGAATGAACGTGGGACTACCTTGGACCATGCCGCTACCAGAATAATTACTGAGAACACATCTCTTTGACCACTTTCTCTTGCTTGCGGTCTCCTGAGGTTTGTTCCATGCCAAGTGGCATCGCTCAAGCCTCTCGAAGCAGCCTCGTTTTTGGTATTTGCGCAGCAGAATATCCTTCTGTCTCAAAGAGTCCCCGTGCTGATGCTTTATCAGCAAAGATTTCCCTGAAAATGAATATGGATATGTTAGTCAAATTCTGACTTCGACTGAAAGAAAAGGGACACTGTCTGCCAGCGCAAAATCAACTACATGGGCATCTCCTGAGATGCATAATACATGTTACAATCTCCTGCCTCACATTTACATGATTGATTGGGACAACCCTCCCCAATTCTGCAAAAGGACGAACCCTAATTTCGCAAACTCATATGGGTAGAAATCTCCAAAGGGCACCTACGGTGGGTATATGGACACCAAGGGGGAAGACATGATGAGACATGGCTAAATTGGTAGTGTTATCTGCTCCAAATCCCATCCTTAATTAAATCAACCACCAGAGTGCCCCTCTTCCTGGTCTTAATGAAACCAGCCGATTCACTGCCCAGCAAAATGTTGTTTGAGTAACTTGACTGCCATGTTCCCTCCAAGGCTGCGTCTAACCTTGAGTTCCCCTTCGTATTGCACTCTCGCCAGCAAACTAAGGCCAACCCATACATGATCCGCTGAGTCTACACCGCAACCCAGATGCGGCCAACATACGATTCTCAAGTCTGGCACTCTCTGATCCAAAACCCCAGAACACACCAGAAGATTCTGGAAGGGCTTTTGCACAAAGCACTTTGCCTGCCCCGGGTGTTGAGAGGCACTTCAGACACAATATAAGCTGAATCGAAAACAAAACTTTGACTTTTCATAGCTATGTAGGTCATGTGTTTGGTCTGCATTATAAATATGGGATTACCGCTCTGTGAACCTCAACAGAAGGTTTGACCCACCAGAAGAGCAGCTGGCTTCATAAGCCCAACGCCGGCTTCACTGGAAAACATTGTCTCCTGGTGGAGAAGAATATTTTGGATCTTGAAGTGTTATGGTTAGTGTGGATAATCCCATTGTGTACATTTGTTCGCAGACAGGTTCTGTGCCCCATCTTGATTACGAGTTTGTCCCTGTCTTCAGCACTTCAGTCCTGATGACCCACTTCTGAGTCCTGATATTGGCAACAAAGGCCGAGTGGGCAGAGACGTAGTGAGTCCTGTAAGGATATTTGGCGTGTTACAGTACAGAGTACAGCAATACTGCACAAGTAGCACAAATTTTTGCAGCACCACCACAAGGGTGCGGTGCATTGCTATATGGGTTGCCAGATTAACAAGGAAAGACAGGCTATTCAGTCAAAAACGATTTTAACATATAAGATGCAAATCTATTTTTACAGTTAAAAGCACACGTGCTCATTTAAAAATGCACACTATTTTTCACCTGAAATGCCTATATTGCTAGAGACACATTTGAAAATTAACAGCTAACCTATTAACCATTAACCTGACTAATAAAACCTTATTTTAATATAACCCACTAATAAAATGTGTTCTCTACTGCAGAATTAGGCATACTTTGAAAACCATTTAAATGAGAGATTTTTTTTCTTCTCTTCTCTGCCTGATTATCTGTGTTGTTGTGCACAGTAACTGCAGGAGGAAGGAAGTCAGATTTGCAACAATTGCAAATGTATAAGCGAAGCTATTGTTGAAGAGTAGGAGGATGAGAGATGATGGATTTCATTGGAACACGTCATAAAGAGGGCTGAGAGGAAAGTTTTAGTGGGCAGTAGCAGGGAAAAAGACAGGCAGACATCTTTCTGCACTACTGGGGAGAAGACCTGGCTGTGGGGGTGTCCTGCTGCAGTCGAGACTGGGGAAAGCTGAAAGAATTACCTTTCCACTGGCAGAGGCAGTCCTATCTGAAAAAGCTGAGAATTCCAGGCAATGACCCCGGCTTGAGAAGGCAAGCGTTCCTTTTTGCTGGAGTTAAGCCAAGAGAGCCACATTCACAGAGAGAAGCCTCTGAACAGATAAGGTAATTACCTAACTGGGGGAGCTGTGTGTGTGCACGAAAGTATGCAGTCAGTGTAGAAAAATGAAAGTCCCGTGCGTGTCTTAATCAAGTGATAATGTTGCAATTTAAGTTCTGTTCTCCGCCACTATAATTGCAGTGTGTCATAGAAAATGCTTTGATTGTTCCATTTTATTGCTGTAAAGAATGAGATCGTGTTAAATGCAACTTTTATAATACAGAAAATATTTGAAAACAGACGGGTGGTTTATTTTCTATTTACCATTACAATGCCAATGATGTGGGGAGATTTTTAAACAGTGCAATGGTCATTTTAAGACAGATGTGTGCATGTCAGAATCAGTATGAATAATTGTGAGTGACTGTAGTATAACTTGTTGGAGGTACATGAGCCAACGGGAAGAGAGACTCTCTGAACATAGCTCCCTACCGTATATAAGGTAGTGGAAATTACCACAAGACTACCACATATAGCTCTCTGTCGTAAATAAGTCAGTGAGTTTGCCCATGGTGGCGCACCAACATTATCACTGGAAATTGTGGTATCTCTAGAATGCAGGTCTGAGGTCTCTCTAGTGATCACACGAAAAATCTAAGCGAAGATAAGGGATTCTGGACATTGGGGCCACAAATAAAACAAGGGAATTATGCTCACCAAAATACCACCAACCACGTATACCAAATAAGCAGGTCTGGGGTGCTGAAATAATGCATGTCCATTGTATTATTCTTGCACATGGCCAAATCTGAATACAAAGAGTGATTATTGCTAAGTTATTTTTCGGCGGTAATAAAATACCGTCAGGCCCCAAATCTCCACAAAATACCCTACATATTTATGGTGCGTTGGCCGGGAAAGTGATCATAGAGTACCTACTGGGCGTGGCAAGCGTGTCTCACACTGCCATTTGCACATTAAAGGGAACCCATTTTATAATAGCAGTGTGCCACTAAAAACGAATTTCAGAATGTCACAAAGGGAAACCACATTCTCAGATCTAGTGCAATATTTAGAGGCAAAGTTATTTGCACATGGGAATTGGTCTTCGAACAGTACCTTAGAATGGAGTAACCGCATTCAGGGTGAGGTGCAGAAAGAAAAACTAGACAATATTTTTGCAGAAGGCAGCATAATTCAGGTCTGCCTTACAAGATTATTGAATGCAGCCGATAAAAGTGCAGAGAAAGACTGTTTAATACGGCTATGCGGCAAAATATGGTTTATTTTAAACAAGTCCCTGCGAATGCAAGAGAATGATACTCAGCTAATTAACAGGTTAAAGACTGAATTAGATGGGGCAAGTAAAAATCAGGAAATGTTGAGAGCAGAATTGGATGTATGCCAAAAAGACATGCAATTAAAATGCAGAGACTTTGATACTCAGTTATCCAAAAGCAAGAAACAATTTGAAGATAGTGAGCAAGAATTGACACACTTAAAAGCCTTAGTGGATCACATTAGGCAGGATAAAGATGAGGTTGTTTCAGAAATGCAGATTTTACAAAAAGAACATTGCGAAAAAGAAGGTGATCTCCAGAGTGTAGAACAAGAAATGATTAAAATGATCCAAGAAAGAGACAAGAGAAGTAAAGAGTTCAATGAATGCCAAATGCAAATGTGCGATATGCAGGAGGCAATTAATAAAATGAGTGATGAAAATAATTATTTGCATGATGAAGCCAACAGACTCCTTAAAAAGTGTAAGGACTTAGAACAGCAAATGTGCATTCCCAGGTCCCAGGAGAGGCGGCAGGGTACCACATTCAATGGAGTGGAGGTGAATTCTAGCTCTGTCCAAAGAGCTAGTGCCCCAGTGACTGGGCCGGTGACTGAACTTGGTTGCAGCGCCCTTGGGGGATTTGATACTCCCATTGGGGGCAGCCACCAATCTCATACACCTGAAAACAGGATTGAATCACAAAATAGTGCAATTCCATGCATTGCAACAAGTAGCCCCATAAAAATAATGAAATCCATTAAAGCCCTGATCAAACCATTTAAAAAGGGAGGTGAATGCTGCATTGAGGATCACTTAGAAGCGGTGCATGACATTTTTAAAGCGCTCCAGATACCTAAGGAACAGTACAGACAATATTTTCATTTAACTTTAGATGCCCCGACGGCCAGCATCATAAGGGGATTAAATGAACAGCAGAATATGACATGGCTGGAGTTTGAAAAAGAAATTAGGCGTCATTTTTCTCCTTTTCAGTCATTGCAGGAGGCAAAGAAAGTCGCGTACACTATTACTGCTGGACCTAATACATCACCTCGCCAATTTTTACAAGACTTAAAAAGAGCATTCTCTCGCTTTGATGTATCTTTTGACTCAAATTCCAATGAGTTTAAAACCGCATACTTCTATGGGCTACAGAAAGACATCATATCCCAATTGGTCCGTGAATTTGACCGTGACAAGTCCCTTGAATGGATTGTACATCAAAGCACCAAGCTATATGAGGTACTCTATTGTCAGGGTAGAGAAAGTGATAAAATGAAAGATACTAGGCCTAAATCTAAAGAACCCTCAGCCACAGTAATGGAAATCAGGTCAGCCAAAATGTCCCTTGAGTCTGCTCAAAGCCAAGGTAAAAATAATGTGACACCTGAACAAAGGGGTAATCAACAAAGATCGCCATTTCCTGTACCAATGTTCCAATCACATGATCCTAGTAATAGAGAGAGCTACATCAGCCCTAGATATTTAGGAGATAGACCCCGGGTAAGATACCGGTCTGATATGGCAGGTATGAACCATAACCAGAGACAAAATCAAGATCAAAGAAATGATGGTCCCTACCAGTCATTGGGGACACAGAGCAGATTTGATCCCAGCACCATGATATATGGTAATCAGGATAGGCCCCGATATGTGGATCGATTTACTGATAATGGAAATCAACATAGGGGCCAGTACCCACAATCTGAGAGACAGGACATGAAGCAAAACGTGAACTACAGTCCACGCCAGTACAATGATTCCCCACCAGGGGACTATAATCAAAGGATGGGTGCAACCCGCTCCCCTCCACAAATGAATCAAGAGTTCAGAAACCATCCCAACCGGTATCAATCACCTGAGAGGTATCAGAATAGATCCAATCAGGGGGAAAACAACCAATATCGACCTAGGCCACAGAAAGAGGATCCTAGAGAGGTGGAGAGGTTCCAATGCCTTGAGGCCCAAGTGAAAATGTTAGCTGAGCAAATAGGAAAGCTCTATACAGCGCAAAAACAACCTTCCAAAGAGGGGGCTGATGGCCATAGCAATGACCGGGGGGCTTCCGAAAAGTGACTAAGTACTCATGATAACTGCAGTGCCAAAATGACAGATTGCTCTGATATAACTTTGCATAACGACTCTGAGATGACTAATGGATTAAAAATGAAAGTACCAGTAAATGAAATTGTGATGGAAAGTGTAAATACTTCTAAAAAAGAGGTACGGTTTAACTTAGAGCTAAATAAAACAGTAAAGATTTGCACAAATGAAAAAGAAACATTAGGAATTCCAAAAGAACAAAGGGACAGATTTAAGAAAAATGACTCATGCATGGGGAATACCAGTGAACAGGGAGTAAGTGGGGATGCCATAGCTCCTTCCCTGGGCAAGCAAAACAATGACCAAACACAGACAGAAAAAGGAAATACTCACAAGGAGGGTACAAGTCAATCACCTGAAAAATTCTTTGAGCCACATATTTTTGAAGAGGCTGAAAGGGCTGGTATTATACTAAATGATCACAAATGCACAGAATTAAAAAATGACAAATTGCTGAATGATGTTGTTACACATGTTCAGTTGGAAGGTTGTAATGTGGTCTCTGATGTTACCCAGATGGATGGGCGAACGGTGGCCACACTCCAAAAAACCTCTGAACATGGAGAAATGAATAAAATACCTCGCACAGAAATGGGTAAAAAGGAGGGAAAAATGTCTTTTCATTTACCAATGTGCTTAGCCAAAAGTGAAAAAGACCTGAGAAAGGTGAGCCCTGAAATCAGTAAGAATTCACATTTCTTATGTGTATTAGAGGAAGTTGAGGACAGATATTATGCACCCATCACTGTAGAAGAAAAATGCCACACCTTTGCTATGATTGACACTGGCGCACAGGCCACAATTATGTCCAAGGAGCTGGTAAAGAGTATCAATGAAGGGAGGCCTCCACAGAGTCAGATCACCGTGAAGGCAAATCAAGGCCCAGTGCATAACTTTAATGGGGAGGAGGTGCCCATCATAGGTGTAACTGAGGTTGACATAAAAATAGGTAAGCACAGAATGAAACAAGAGGTATTGATCACATCTATTTGTGAAATTCCATTTCTGATGGGGACAGATTGCCTGAAAAGATTGTCTCCTCTCATAGATGGGGTGAATGGAGTGCTGTGGTCCTTAACCAAAAAACCATTGAGGCCTAAGAAACTAAAATCACAAAACAGCAATATAAAAGAATGTCACACCGTTGCCAAAACAAATGATGCTGTGGAGGTATATCTCCAGAATAGCTGCATACCTAGTGTCACTGTTATATTAATGTGTCAAGACAAAGATCAGAGCGACAATGAAAAACTACCTGTACAAATATACTTGGACCCAAGGAAAGATTGGCAGACTGCCATAGATGAGTACACATTACGTTTCTACTTAAAAGAGAATACATGCAAACAGAATATTGTTCCTAAAACAGATTCAGAAAAACACATTACCACTCTGGCAGAGATACACATGAAAGATGAGCAACCATGGGTTCACGTTGGTATAAATGATTATCTTAAAACAATAAAAGCCACTTTAGCGCTTGAACATGAAAGGAGTTTCATTAATGAGAAATTGTTGCAAAAAATTATGGAGAGGGAAGAAATCCCGAAATTTAGGATTAAAAACCAATATGTTTCTGGGTTGGACAGTCCAGACTTTGAAAACCGAATTACAGGCAGATGCATGCTTAAAATTAGCATTGGGCAGAAAACAATTTACCATAATGTATGGATAGTGAGTGGAGCACAAAATGAATTTTACATGGGCAATGACATCATGCACAGAATGTGTATGGTGTTAGATTTCCTTAATCAAAAAATATGGTCACGCCTAGGTGGTCCGGCACCTGAATTTGAAGACAAAAGAAGGGCTTATCATTGTGCACAACTAGTTCCTTATGCAGTCGAATTACAAATGAGGAAAAATACTATTGTTCCTGCATTTACAAAACAGTTTGCAATAACACTGAAATGCAAAAATGGACAGCAGATGAAAGGCTCTGATGCATTTGTATGCCTGAATGAATCCATAAAACAGCAAGGCCTGGATTATGAATACATTCCATTGGTAGACATTGGTGAGGGATCTGTAAAAATCATGGTAAATAATAAAGGTTGTCAGGACGTTCATTTAGAGGAAAACTCCCCATTAGGAATGGCCATACAAAAATCACATTATACGGCAGATTTAAATAACATGGTGATTGGGAATATTCCTGAAAAATATGTAGATGCCAAGGGCGAGTTGCCAGAACGCCTGGACTCTCAGCCCAAAGGAATATTTAAAATTCACTCTGTGTATCCTTATGATTCAAATGAGACAGTGTGCTGCCATCAAGAGGATTGCATAATATTTAATTTAAATGAAAATGAAACAGGAAATCAGCCCATTGAAGTGGAAGCTGATATGCCAAAATATTTGAAAGTGGCAGCTCTACAAAAAGACACAGCCACACAGTTAGAGGAAAGCGCTGAGATTCCTTTACCAGAAGAGTTTCCAGAATTTTCCAGAATGGTAGAAGAGCAGATCTCCTTAGCGGATGCATGTAACAGCGATGAGGATCGACGCAATCTGAGGGAAATATTTATGGAGTTTAAGGATGTATTTGCAAAAGATGCTTATGATTGTGGTTTAACTGATTTACATGTGGCCACACTACCAGAAGGTTGTAGCAGAAATCCAGTGTTTGTACGCCAGTATAGACTACCGCTGGCATGTTTAGAATCATTGGCAGAGATTATTAAAAATTTGGAATCACGGGGAATAATTAGGCCCATTCATAGCACATCCAATACGCCTATTTTAGGTGTGTTAAAGCCAAATGGTCAATGGCGGCTGTGTGCAGACTTAAGAGAGTTAAATAAAAGAGTACCAGTATCTAGATGGCCACTACCATTCATTGATCAGGGCCTAGCTCAGATACATGGTTCAAATGTATTTACCACGTTAGATCTCACATCTGGATATTGGTGTGTGCCATTGGCAGAGGAGATACAACACCTATTTTCCTTTACATTTGACAGGACTCAATATGCCTGGCTTAGAGCTCCGTTCGGGTACATCAATAGTGGGAGTGAATTTGGCATATTTTTGAGAAAGGCCATGCCGGATGCAGCGGAAAGAGGGACAATAGTTTATGTGGATGATGTCTTGATAAAAAATGAAAACCTTAAAAGCCATTTTGATGAAATAAGACATGTGCTTGGCCAATTGCAGAAAGCAGGCGCCAAAGTATCTTTGCAAAAAGCACAATGGTGCAAGAAAAAAGTGAACTTTCTAGGGCATGAAGTGACTGAACATGGGCTAAATCCACAAAGGAAGAAAATAGAGGCCATACAAAGATTAAAAGATCCTAAAAATGTGAAAGGAGTAAAAAGTTTATTAGGGATGACAGGCTATAACAGAAAGTTCATTGAGAATTATGCAGAAATCACTCAACCATTGACTAAACTGCTTAAACTAAATACTCCCTGGAGATGGGAAAGAGAGCAATCTGATGCAGTGGCTAGATTGAAGGAATGTCTTGTAAAGGCACCATGTTTAGCATACCCCATAAAGGACAGGGATTTCTTTATAGAAATAGGCTTTTCTGAACATTGTATGTCAGCAGTGTTATCACAAAAACACGATTTGAATCACAAAACCATTGCATATGCAAGTAAGGCATTTTCCCAAGTTGAAATGAAATTTAATGAATGCGAAAAGGCCCTATTAACCACTGTGTGGGCGCTACAACATTTCCGCCCCATTGTTCAGGGAGAAAAGGTGATTATTGAAACAAATCATCAACCGTTGCAATTTTTAGAGAGTAAAAGAATTAGATCAGGCAATCTAGCGCAATCCAGAATCACTTCATGGACGCTGGCATTACAAGGTTTTCCCGTAGAAGTAAGATATGGACAAAATAAAAAGAGCCCAATTGCTCAAGGGTTAGCTGACTTACATGACTGTGCAGCTGAACAAATAACAAATGAAATGGATGTGGAAGCTAGTTTACAGGAATTTGAACAATCACCACACAAAGCTTTTGATGAAAAAACATGCAAGGATTTGCCAACTGTATATGTGGATGGTTGTGCTTTTCACATTGAAAATGACAGTAATAAACAATTAGTGGCAGGAATAGGAAATGTCTGGTTGAAATGTGAAGGCGTTCCTAGTATAGGGATGAGGATTGGAGATAGGAGCAGTCAGGTGGCGGAATTGGCAGCCATCTATAAAGCAATTGCTACTGCAGTTGATAAAAAGTTCAGTGAAATTGTCCTGGTGACTGATTCTGACTATGCACGGAATAGCTTTGTGGAATATTTGCCTGGTTGGAAAGCAAGAGGCATGGTTACATACAACAAAAAGCCACTTAAACATGGAAAAATAATACAAGCCATAGACAAATTGGTGTCGGAAAATAATTTAACAATATACTGGAGAAAAATTCGTGGGCATTTAAAAACACCAGGAGAGGATAAGGAGGGAAATGATAAGGCAGACCATCTGGCTAAGATTGGGGCTGTGATGGGAGAATTGCTACCTATTGATTATTTAATGGGTGAAATACAAATTGATGCAGTCACACGTTCTAAAGCACCAAAGGAGGTAGATCAACCGGTGGTGCAGTGGAGTCATGACACGCCAGACCAAGATTTGATTGAGGCACAAAAGAATGATCAAATTTTGGGAATCTATTATAATCATTTGATAGATCCTGAACAAAATCCTTTAACAGAAAAAGATTGCATGGGAAAAGAAGAGTTGAGGGTGTTATTAAAGAACAAAACACGAATTAGATTACAGGATGGGCTCATGATTAGAGAGTCCATAACAGGGCAAATACAGTGGGTAGTACCCCTTTCATTCAGAGGACTAATGCTACACCATGCACATGATGCCATAACTGCAGGCCATAGGGGTTCACAAAAGACATTAGAAATACTAAAAGATTATGCTTACTGGCCACATATGTCCCAAGATGTGGAATTATATACTAGAGGATGTCTAGTATGCGCCCAATTTAAACCTGCTTCACCAATGCATAGAGCACCATTGATGAAAAGAGGCCTAACTCTCCCATGGTCAGATTTGCAAATAGACTATGTAGGTCCTTTAAAAAGGTCGAGCAGGGGACACTGTTATATTTTGAGTGTGGTATGTTTGATGTCAAAGTGGATTGAGTGCATTCCTGCACCAGATTGTAGTGCGCAAACAGCAGCCACATTGCTGGTGAACCATGTGTTCTCAAGGTTTGGGTTGCCACAAAGAATTGAGTCAGACAGAGGAAGTCATTTCACAAGTACTCTAATGAGTAAGGTATGGCAAATACTAGGTGTGAAAAGGAAACTACATATCGCATATCGGGCGGCGTCTTCAGGTACAGTTGAAAGAAGCAATTGGTCTGTTGTGGATATTTTAAAGAAATTTGTGGCAGAAGCAGGTTCCAGCTGGGATTTGCGTTTACCATTGGTTTTGATGGCAATCAGGTCGACTCCTGCCAAAGCAACAGGTGTTAGCCCCCATGAGGTCTTAACAGGTAGGAAAATGGTGTTACCACAACACCTACTATACAGAACACATGAGCAAACTCTAGTGAGTGCATCCACAGTTCATGAATATATTGATGAACTGAGGAGGCATTTGCAACATGCATTTGCTTTTGTGCAGAGAAATCTGGAAAGAGCTGCTGACAGTGCTAAGTCATATTATGACAAAAAGACATCAGTAAAGGAATACAATGTAGGGGATCAGGTGTACAAGTTTCATTTTGGAAAAAGTAAACAGAAAAATTCTAAATTTCTGGCAGCCTGGCAGGGGCCATTTCGAATTATAGATAAAGTCTCTCCTGTAGTGTATAAAATTTTGAAAAATGAAGGTGAAACAGCAATAGAGCAGTTTGTCCATGTAAATCAAATCAAACCATGCCATCCCAGACATGAGATCAGGCAGCTTGAGCATGTGGAAACGGATAGAGTCCCTTGAGAAAATAAATGGGTGTGATCAGGAGGCAGTGACAAAGAAGTTAAAAAAAAGTTGATTGTAATGATGGCACATAAACACTGTAATATATGTGAAAATATATAATATAAATAAATAAATAAATAAATAAATAAATGCACATATAACGGAAGCTCGTGGTTGGTGTGCAGAGAGAAAGTGTATTAAATATTGAATGCTGTTTTATATGTGTTTGTTTTCTTTTAACTTGTGTTTAATTTCAGAAAAAAAAAAAAAAAAACGAAGTATTTTTACCAAGCATGTTTTATTTTTGGCAAAAGGATGAAGTTAGTATTGTGCTATGTACTTAATCTGTTTATTTTCTATTTTGATTTAGACAATTAACATTATTTGGTCGGAGGTTCCGGGATCAGAGGCCACGGGAGACGATGGAGTCCTGGAGTCCCCTGGATGAAGACCAAAAGATGCCTGCCTCCAGGTGGAGGTGAAGACAAAATAACCGGAATGCCAAAAGAGATGACTACTGTGGATTCAAGATTGCCAAGATGAAAAAGTACTCGAATGAACCGAATAACATCGCTGGCCGGGATATACCAAAAGAGACAAAGCAAAAGTTCCGGCATATGAAGTTCCACGTATTTATTATTTTAATTATTTATTTTAACTTGTTATATTACTTATTTGTTTTAGTTAGTTGTTTTATTTCATTGTTTTTAATTGACTTGGAAAATTTAAACTTAAAGTAATGCCACTTCCACTGAGAAGGCAAATGTGGAACATTTTATGAACTGATGGACTCAGATGAAATGTTGATTGCAAATTTTCATTGATGCACATGAATATTCATTTTGTTGGATTGCTATATTGTAAAAAAAAATAGAACAAGTTGTTTTTAGGAATTGGCTTGGATTATAGCCAAGTTCTAAAAACAAAAGGAGGGTATATGTAAGGATATTTGGCGTGTTACAGTACAGAGTACAGCAATACTGCACAAGTAGCACAAATTTTTGCAGCACCACCACAAGGGTGCGGTGCATTGCTATATGGGTTGCCAGATTAACAAGGAAAGACAGGCTATTCAGTCAAAAACGATTTTAACATATAAGATGCAAATCTATTTTTACAGTTAAAAGCACACGTGCTCATTTAAAAATGCACACTATTTTTCACCTGAAATGCCTATATTGCTAGAGACACATTTGAAAATTAACAGCTAACCTATTAACCATTAACCTGACTAATAAAACCTTATTTTAATATAACCCACTAATAAAATGTGTTCTCTACTGCAGAATTAGGCATACTTTGAAAACCATTTAAATGAGAGATTTTTTTTCTTCTCTTCTCTGCCTGATTATCTGTGTTGTTGTGCACAGTAACTGCAGGAGGAAGGAAGTCAGATTTGCAACAATTGCAAATGTATAAGCGAAGCTATTGTTGAAGAGTAGGAGGATGAGAGATGATGGATTTCATTGGAACACGTCATAAAGAGGGCTGAGAGGAAAGTTTTAGTGGGCAGTAGCAGGGAAAAAGACAGGCAGACATCTTTCTGCACTACTGGGGAGAAGACCTGGCTGTGGGGGTGTCCTGCTGCAGTCGAGACTGGGGAAAGCTGAAAGAATTACCTTTCCACTGGCAGAGGCAGTCCTATCTGAAAAAGCTGAGAATTCCAGGCAATGACCCCGGCTTGAGAAGGCAAGCGTTCCTTTTTGCTGGAGTTAAGCCAAGAGAGCCACATTCACAGAGAGAAGCCTCTGAACAGATAAGGTAATTACCTAACTGGGGGAGCTGTGTGTGTGCACGAAAGTATGCAGTCAGTGTAGAAAAATGAAAGTCCCGTGCGTGTCTTAATCAAGTGATAATGTTGCAATTTAAGTTCTGTTCTCCGCCACTATAATTGCAGTGTGTCATAGAAAATGCTTTGATTGTTCCATTTTATTGCTGTAAAGAATGAGATCGTGTTAAATGCAACTTTTATAATACAGAAAATATTTGAAAACAGACGGGTGGTTTATTTTCTATTTACCATTACAATGCCAATGATGTGGGGAGATTTTTAAACAGTGCAATGGTCATTTTAAGACAGATGTGTGCATGTCAGAATCAGTATGAATAATTGTGAGTGACTGTAGTATAACTTGTTGGAGGTACATGAGCCAACGGGAAGAGAGACTCTCTGAACATAGCTCCCTACCGTATATAAGGTAGTGGAAATTACCACAAGACTACCACATATAGCTCTCTGTCGTAAATAAGTCAGTGAGTTTGCCCATGGTGGCGCACCAACATTATCACTGGAAATTGTGGTATCTCTAGAATGCAGGTCTGAGGTCTCTCTAGTGATCACACGAAAAATCTAAGCGAAGATAAGGGATTCTGGACATTGGGGCCACAAATAAAACAAGGGAATTATGCTCACCAAAATACCACCAACCACGTATACCAAATAAGCAGGTCTGGGGTGCTGAAATAATGCATGTCCATTGTATTATTCTTGCACATGGCCAAATCTGAATACAAAGAGTGATTATTGCTAAGTTATTTTTCGGCGGTAATAAAATACCGTCAGGCCCCAAATCTCCACAAAATACCCTACAGTCCCAGATCAGCCACCCCTTATGATATGATATGATATGGCATTTATAACACGTCTATACACAAGTATTTCAAGGCGCGACGAGGCAAGAGAGGGGGAACAAGGGAAAACAGACAAAGATCCTACTACGCCAGGTGTCATTCAGATCACGCAAGTGCGTGGGAAGGGGGAAAGGGAAAAGTGGGAGGGGGAAGGGAGAGGAGAAAGTGCAGTACATGGGATTGTAGAATAAATAATTTAACGGCCAGCAGCTGGCAAGTGCAAGGGAAGTGCAGACATAGGTGCTGGTAGGGGGTCAGCTGGATACAGAAAACAGTCCCCAAGTGCAAGGGTTGCCAGGGAGGCAGTGCAGGTGGGCAACTGGCGGGGCCTGGGCCCAGGATCAGAAGGGTGGCCAGGTAACCAGTGCAGTTTCTGTCAATAATTCAGAAGGGGAGCGGGGGAGAGAAAGCAGAAGCAAAGAGGAATGTTTTGAGGTGTTTCCAGAAACGGAGATGGTTCTCCTCAAGTATCAGGGAGGCAGAATGGCTCTTCCAGAGGGTGGCCCTGCCAAAGGGAGAGATCTACCACCAACTCGTTGCTTGGAGATGCAACTGACCCTGAGGGAGTTGGAGGCGGATGAGCAAAGGCGTTTTAGGGTGACAAGGTCTGAGTCGTACCAGGAGTTGCACTTGACCTTGGGCTTCAGGCGGATTCTCATGACAAGGGAAAGGATATCAAGGGTATGAGATGTAGCAGAGTGGAGCGTGCAGAGGGCTGTGTCAGGGTGAGAGCCAGCCAAAGGTGGAGGAGGGGGAGAGAAAGTGGCGGCGAAAGCCTCAACTGACACACGCTTCATGGGTCGGATGACCGAGAAGGTGGGTGACAGTGATGGAGGTAGCTTGGCCTGAGGGGTAGGGAGGGTGAGTTGGGAGGAGAGGAGAAAGTGATCACTCCAGGACAGAGGAGTGGAAAGAGGCACAGAGAGGGGAAGGTCGAATGAAACCAGAACATCCAGAATGTGCCCTGCAGAGTGAGTTGGGCCAGAGGGGAGAATGGTGAGTGAGAGAGAGTAGCAGAGGTCGCAAAAGAGTACTGAGGGAGGACAGGAGGCATCCCGGTGGATGCTGAAATCTCCAAGAAGGAGGAGTTGAGGCCAAGAGTGAGGAGGAGAGGTCCGCCCACTCAGAGAGGAAGGAGGAGATTTGACCAGGTGGTTGGTAGTTAGTAGCCACAGTAAAGGAATGGCTGGTGGAGAGAGAAAGCCTGCAGACGAGGCATTCAAAAGAGGAGTAGGACTGCGTATGAGTGACAAAGGTGGGAATCCACTCTGGGAAGATCAGGGCTACACCTCCTCCAGAACGGTTGGACCTGGGCGCAGAGAGGATCTTGTAGCTGTCTGGTAGGAACGTGTCAAAGCAAGTGGCAGAGCTGGCCATGAACCATGTCTCGGTCAGACCAAGGACATTGAGGTCAAGTTCCTCCAGGAGCCGGCAGATATAAGAGGAGTGTTTGACAGCAGAGCGAGAGTTAAGAGTGGCAATATGGAGAAGATTGCCATCCTTGAAGGACTTCTGAGGAGGGGTACAGGTAAGAGGTACGAACTTCGGAGGTGTAGAAGGAGCCCGAGAGGGAGCAGAGAGGGAAGGAGAAGGCAAGGTAGCGAAGGAGGAGACAGAGGGGGAGGCAAGGTCGCCATGGAAAGGGGAGAGGGGACTGCAGGAGAAGAAAGGAAATTGATGAGGCACGGGAAGCATCTATCAAAGAGGTGAAGGTTAGCCTGGGGGCCTTGGACCAAGACTGTCCCATTTGAGTAAACATTAATTATGACCTTGGAGGAATGGAAGGTGGCCAGGAGGGCGTCCCAACGGCTGCCACCATTAATGGGAGAGGAGGCGTAAGGAGAGAGCACAGAGACCATATGAAGATTCCATAGGTTTGGCGAAGGAACGACAAAGAGGATGTCGGTGAGAGTTTCCTTAGAGGAGGAACTGGTGTAGGTGTCAGCAATAGGGAGGCCTGGGCTGGAAACCCGGATGTCCTTTTTAAACTTCTTCCTACCAGAATTCATGAGGAGAGCAGGATAGCCGATAGAGAAGCATTTAGAGAAGATAGGGGAGACAGAGAGCACCATGGAGTAGGTGGGAGAGGAGAGAGGTAAAGGTACTAGAGCAGGACTCTAGTGCAGACAGACGTGACAGTGAGGCAAGCAGGTTGCTCAATAGGACAAGATGACAACAATCTGGATTAAGGAGCTCACAGAATGCCCATTATAGGACAGGAGAGAAAAAACAGCTATATTTGAGAATCCTGAATAGAGGGAGGAATGCCTATGTTTCACAAAGTAATTTTAAATACAGAACAGGGCATATTATAACATGACAAAAACACAGCTAGATTTGAGAATCCTGAATAGAGGGAGGAAGGCCTAGGTTTCACAAAGCAGTTGTATAAGTACTGATATGGGCAATTTTTCAAACATCCAATATCAGATGGCACCATCTATAGGAGCAGGGTAGACAGAAGGGAGGTGTCGGGCAACAGGCGTCCCCTGCGGACACCTGCAGACACAGAGAGCCGCCAAGTAGGAGCCACCCTTTGCCTAGAGGGCCCTTAGCCGCAGGGGCTGCCCTAGGGAGGTCAAGGAAAAGGGAGGGAGAAACCAATCAGGAGGGGGGTGGGCATGATGGGAGGTGGGCGTGAAGGAGGGGGGAGATCGAGAGAGAGAACACGGAAGGGGAACTGGTGGCAGGCAGGAAGGCCCGCACACGGGCGAGGGGCACCCGCGGCAAAACAGAAATTTAAACTAAAAGCACAACAAAATCACAATACCTCAATGGGGGCTCACCGGATGGGGGATGAAGGTGCTGCAATCAACCGCTCAGCCTTGGGTTCATCGCTGGTAGAAACATGCGGTGGAGTGAACGACCACTGTCATGTTTTCAAAGTTGCGATGCAGGTCTTGGGACATGAACACGCTTGTGCATTATCAATGTTCCATAGAAAGGTTGGAGTTGGGATGCAATGCCTGTGCTACAATAAGGCACTCCTGGGGGGGCTGCCCAGGGTGCCATCGGCAGAGGTGCACCAAAGGATACCATTGTGGTCCTAACAATATCAAATCCAACTACATTTTAAGGGAAGGATTGCCCAATGGCTCCAGGCCTGTGGCAGCATACATCCTTGCACTGGCTGTGGGTGAACTGGTGAGTCACCTTGCAACATGGACAGGTACACTTTCCCTTTGCAGCTGTAACAAAACTTCTCTGAAGGTATTAGCAACAGCGCTACACAAATTCCGGGATAAAGCTGGGGCAAATGGCATTATTTCCATTGGGCGACGGTTGAGAGATTTGCTGAGAATGTAACAGTCATGAAACTGTAGGGTTCCAGGGGCTTCAAACCTTCAATACATCTTCGAAAAACGCACTGCAGAAGAAAAACCTATTTTCCTGAAACTTCACTCACAAATCTTTGCTTAAAAGTTACATTCTACCAAAGGGTTGTCTGGGGGTGCTGTCTGACAGTGTTGGTTCCTGTCCAGGAGCAGAACGTTGGACGCAAGGATTCACATGTGAATGGGCGAAGGGCGTGATGACAGGCCAACTCCTCTACTCCACAAGCCAAGTAAATTACTATCAAGGGGGATTTCATACTAAGGCCTTTTTAAAACAATGCATATAAATTGTGTATTTGACAGCACTATTTTTGAAAGGGGAGGGATTAAAAGCCCTTGGATTTACAGGCAGCTCTGAAAGAGAACATATGAGATATGATATATGTCAGGTCCCAGACCTGCCACGGAACACAGGAACCTTTATTTGCTATAAATTATGTATACCCTCCCTGGCCCCCAAGAAAATGTGCATCCAATCGGAAATCATAAATCACCTGGCAGTCGAAATACAGCAGTTTTAAATATTGAGGGAGGCCAAATAATGAACGTCATTGTAAGTGAGCGTGTTCATAAAATAGAAATCAGAATGTCCAAACAGAATGAGTCAGAGTTGTGAGTATTTGCATGAGTGCTGTCGCCACATCCCAGGTTGCTTCCAAAGCTTATTTGAGTGTCGTTCAAAAGATACAGGGTGCTCATTAGCAGGGCTATTTTGCTCAAATATGGCAGGGTGCTTCAAATCATAGGATCCTCAGTGTGTCATCCTGTCATGGTTACTCATCAAATAAGCCATGCGACTCTCCACCATGCCAAATGTAAGCTCAATCTTCCAGTCTGTCAGTTGAATGTTATCATGCCTATTTCAACATAGCCAATCGAGTTTCAAGCTGCCAGCCTGTATCGTATATTGTGAATGTCAGTTTCAACAAAGACATTCTGTTTTTTTTTCTTCTAATTGATTGCATTGTAATGCACACTGGTATTCTATTATACATCATCAAATTAAACAAACAAACAAACACCCCAGACAATTGTAATGCCAGTTTCCCACTATGCGCATTACCTTCAGAAAATGACCATGCCAGGTTCGACAGTGCAATGCAAGTGTTGCCCCAGTAAATCAAAGAGCCATAGTACTTTCCACATTGCTCATAAAATAGCAATGCTATTTTGATTCTGTCATTTCATCAACAGATTTTTTTTCATGTTTTTACGAAAAACTCACCGTAATTGACTTTTTCGTATTTTTGGGGGGTTGCACTGCTAAACACCCCCGTCCTCTATTGTTTTCCCGCCCCCCACCCTATATTTTACGATGAGTTTCTTCGTTCAAAAACATTCGTTAAACAACAGATCGAAAAAAAGTCTGTTGATGAAAGGACATTGTAGCGCTATTTTAACACTGCCCTTGTAAAGCTGTTGTGCCAGATTCACATTGCCTCCAGAACATGACAATGCCACTGTCAACAGTGCCATGCCAATATGTCCCTAATACTTCCGCAGCTAAGTACACTGGCACTAGTTTCCACAAGGCCCTAAAAACCGACCAGCACAAAATATCTCAAAAATGTTCACCCATGTTAATAAGTGCCATACGTGTTTGCCCCAGTGAAGCACCTTGTCAAGCAAGTCTAAATATTAATCCCTAAAAATGGTCATGCATTTTCACATTTCATGTACTACATTGCTCCATGTCACTTTTACATTGATGCCAGAATTGCCCCATGCCACTTTTACATTGATGCCAGAATTGCCCCATGCCACTTTTACATTGATGCCAGAATTGCTCCATGTCACTTTTACATTGATGCCAGAATTGCCCCATGCCACTTTTACATTGATGCCAGAATTGCTCCATGTCACTTTTACATTGATGCCAGAATTGCCCCATGTCACTTTTACATTGATGCCAGAATTGCCCCATGCCACTTTTACATTGATGCCAGAATTGCTCCATGTCACTTTTACATTGATGCCAGAATTGCCCCATGTCACTTTAACATTGATGCCAGAATTGCTCCATGTCACTTTTACATTGATGCCAGAATTGCCCCATGCCACTTTTACATTGATGCCAGAATTGCCCCATGCCACTTTTACATTGATGCCAGAATTGCTCCATGTCACTTTTACATTGATGCCAGAATTGCCCCATGCCACTTTTACATTGATGCCAGAATTGCCCCATGCCACTTTAACATTTCACGTTGGCATATTCACATTGTCCCCAGTATTCACCCAGGTTATTTTATATTGCCTCATATCCCGTGAAAATGGGCAACATATGACTTCCGAAAATTGCCATGTCAGCTACTAAACTAGCATGCCATCATCGCCCCATTGCTTGCCTGCTCATTGGATAGTAAGCTGAGATCCCACTGTTACAGTGTCCGCAAAAGTTACAGAAGCCACAGAGAGATTGTGTGTGATGGTTTTAAAGGAGTTTAATTTTGCACAGATGTCAATGTTGACTTCCGTTGCCTGGGAAATGTTTAAAAAAAATAAGACTGAAGGTCCCATAATGATGCAGGCAGAGTTTTCCTTTCCTGTCAACTCTTTGGCATGAAACGATATGATTTCAAGACAGGCATTGTGATTGAATAATTGAATGTGTGCTTTCCACCCGTGCCACTTTATAGAGGCCAAGTCTTAACCTGGAATTTTTCAAATTTGCCTGGTCATGTTCGGCTGGACCTCCATGGGGAACCATTTGCCCAAGGGTTGGACTGTTTGTCAGAATGCCTAAGGTGAAGGCCGTGATATTCCTCTGCATTTGGACAGGTCTTTGTTGAGACAGTGTTAGCTGGATACTTGTGAGAGCCCAAAGCCATTCCCCCCTACTGACTGGTGACATCTCCCATATGAGAGTTCACCTGAACCTAAGACATCTGTGTACTATATCTGGGCAAGACGTGTCACAGGGGTGTTGCTAGGTCTGGAAAAGACCCGGGGCTATGCTGATGTTGGAACTGTCGGGACTCGGGGCTAGCTAGCCTTTTGGCTGTAGCTCCTGAGATTCTATCTGGGGCTACAACCAAAAGACCAGGGGCTACAGCCCCCTTAGCCACCCCCTAGCAACGCCTACTGGCTCATCACCTGAAGTCCCATCCATTAGGATCTCCTTCAGAATTGGTGAGCAAGTCATGTGTGTGCAGAGGCCTGTTGGGTAACCACTACATCTGTATTATTTGGGTCCTTTTGTCTCTTTGTCATTACCGGGGAGATATGTTCCCGCCTGGGCAATTTTGAATGTGATCTTGTGAGAGGCAGATCATTTGCACCCTGTTATTGTAGTAAAGAAAGCTCTGTTGTCTGGATCCTTTCCAGCAATTGAATATTTGTTGTCTCATAGATAAAAGTACTCAGACCTGGGTAACACACAATCCCCAGCTCCGAGAAGCTGCAAAACTGACCAGATGGACTGATAACTGTTTGCAGCCTGAGGATACCCTTGCAGCTTTGTGAGCAGTGCCATCTTTTTCTTTGTAATCATGAACATAGACTGATTTCCTGAGGTGCTTCTGAATCAGTGCATGTCCAGTAAAGGCAGTGAGAATGCATGATTGAACACCTGGCTCTCCCTGTGACTCTTCCATTCTGAACATGTGAACACCCATCTCTGGATGAGACACAACCAACTCCCTGTTCAACTAGCCACAACTGATCCTGTGCTGCCAAAAGGATGCTTTGTCTCCAGTTTTACTAAGAGTTGGAGAAATAGTATTGCCTAGAGTGTTCTGTGGAAGGTATTCTCGGTCAGCATCGCTCAAGGGGGTGTTCAGCAGTCAAAGACGCCTGTATTATTGCTATTGTTTAAGACCATAGTTATGTCTTTCGATTATTCTTCTTTCAATTATGCATATTTTTGCTAAAATATATTTACTGGCAATGCGTCTGTGAAAGATTATACGTGTTTATAGTAATCTGGTAAGAACCGAGGCAGGCTGGGAAAGATGGCAAGTGAGTGATTGACACCCAGGCTGTCTGTTGCTCCATGGGCCAGTACTGCAATATGTACAAAAATAATTGAAAAAGACAAAATCCTTCAAAATCCTGCCTGCCTCGAAGGAACCAAGTGCTGAAAGGCCGGCTTGGCTTCGGCTTCTGTGTAGATGGGGTGAGGCAGCTGTGTTGATTTCTGCAATGTTGCAGATGTACCTATGTAGCACCCAGCGCATGGGTCTCTACAGTGAGTGAAAAGGAGAAGATCCTGAGCCTCAGGGGCATGTTCATGTCACCCGGCGGCAAAGCACGGATTTAAATGGCGGGTTCTGTGACCCTGGATGCTAATCTTGGCACTGCTGTCGCCCATACAACGTTGGTCTGTTACTATCCTCAGAAGCATATCATGACTCCTACTTGCCTAGGAGGTATGGGTCCATATCTTATTAGAGTGTGTCCTCGGGTTCATTCTGGAAGAATGCTTCCCCTATGTTTTAGTGAATTTCTTGATCACTGGTGAGTTCATTACAAAATGAGTTTAATAACCCCCGGAATATCACTTACGGATAGTAGCAAATGGTGGTTCTAGAAAAAGCTGTTGGATTGATTGTTGTGTTCAATTTTGGGCAAAGTTGACAAATGTGCACAAAAAGATGTAGCATTCAGGCATTCCTTATGAAGAGACAAAAACCTAGGGGGTCATTCAGAGTTGGGCGATGGTATTTCTAAAAATCCATCCAAGGGGTTGAACACAATGTTCCATGTGGTTCTATTAGATTATTAAAGGGAATCTACAAGAACTCTAGCTCTAGGTGTTTGTCCTAGAGCTAGAGTTGAGCCTGATTATCTAGTGCAGGGGTCTTCAACCTTTGGCTCTCCAGATGTTTTGGACTACAACTCCCATCATCCCTAGCCAGAGTAGTCAATCGCCAGATATAATGAACATTGAGTCGAAAACATCTGGAGAGCCCAAGGTTGCAGACACCTATAGTGGGTTCCGGTATATGTCTTGCAATGGTTCTCTAGCACAGGAGGAGATTGCACACATTGTCCTATGTAGTTGCAGAGCCAGGAGGAGTGGAGCAGGAGAGGAGGGGCAATTGGTCCTCTTTGTCACCCTTCGCCTGTATGGCTTCTAATCCCATTTATCTCAAAGATTGTGCTGTGAAACAGACCATTTAAATGGATTTCTGCAATCCCCTCTTACCATACATTACTCACTTTTGCCGCATCACCAAACGCTGCTTCTGCCCCTGGCGCTATGTGGTTGCAGCACATTTGTGCGGCAGTGGTGTCTATCCTACAGCAGGGGGTTGGACGCGACGATCCAAACATGAGTATACAATGATTAACATAACAAATTTCTCTCATCGATCCAAGGGCTGAATCTCATCAAATTCTACAGTTCTAAACTTGTGAGAGCAGTGTAGTGCAGTGGCTGTACTAATATCCTAATTTTCCAGAGTTTAGGTTCTTGCTGGCTGTGTATCCCGGCAAAGCATGAAATCTAGAAATGGGCAGAGGATGTTTCCACATCGCATGGAAAATAAGATCCAGGAGGAGTTTGGGAGCTTGCTGAAATGCTTTTGATAATTAGAAACAGACGAGAGGGCTTTTTTTATTGCTCTGTAGAGGTGTGGAACGAAATATTAAAATTAAATGTCAAAGGCTCACTGAGGAAATCTGTCTTCTGCTGTAGTCCTTCGAGTCAAGGCAATGGCGTGCATTACGAACCTTAGGCTTGGAGAAATTTGAGAAATTCCCGCTCAGCTACTTTGCACTTCATGCGATCTTCAGCATGCCAGTACCATTCCGATTCTCTGACGGTGATTGGCTGCAGTTCAATATTCTTAATTCACCTCAGCCACCCAACACCAAGTCCATGACACTTAAAAGTACATTACAATTTGGGTTATACTTAGCTTCGGCCCAGGACCTATAGTGCAGTAACCTGTTCAGAAGCTGCAGCAGAGATGTGCAACTCAAAATGCAACTATCAGAACCGCCCGTTTGCAGGCCCACATGGGCACACTGATTCAGAAATCCACCAAAGACCTGCCAGGCACCTGCTCTCTTCAAGACAACCATTGTATTTTGTGTTGCAGTGCATGTCAGTGGGAATAAATAAATCATGTTTCACATTCCAAAATGTACATCTGAATCAAATGGATTCTGGATTTAGGCAATCTAATTTTGGGCTTATTCTGGACCAAACAGACATTGCGTGCCTGAAAAAGCCAGCACTTTCGGGGAAGCTCCAGAAATTCAGATCTGAATCGTCTCCCAAGATGAGGATTGAGAATGTAGCCTTCATTTCCTAATTTAGGACTGATGTAGTTGGGTCCCCCACCTCCTTCCAGCAGAGTTGCAATTTGCTGCAGTCCTTGCCATGTGCTCCAAACAGCTGATTTGATGAGCAAATCCCCAGCATACCGCAGAATCGCTCATCTTGCTCTTGTGCATGTTCTTAGTCGTCCAATGTAGCTCTGTTAAATTATGTTAAATTGACTTTTACTGTGCACCGTTACCATTGGCATGGTCTCCACTTGCTCACGTGGCTCTGTAAGAAAGAGGTTGGGGGGCTAGTGAGGGGAGAGGGATAGGATAGAGGTTGTGCTCTTCTGTTGATGCGCGCAGAACCAGGAGAAACTGGCATCTGTGCATGTCAACTTTCTAAGTGAGTTTTGATTGTCTGCACTGGCTCGTTCTATCCAGAGGTGTAAGGCACAGTGTCTGGGACGGTTTGTTGTATGCAAATGTTTGTTATGTTGAATGTGTGTTTTGTGTGTAGTTTGACTGGTCCTTAGTGCGTGTGTGGTACTTAGAAGGTATGTGGGAGGGAGTAGGAGCAGGGTTGGTTAGTACATTGGCTACCCTCAAAGTTCTTCTAAGTGAAATACATTGGCTTGCCATAAAAAAATCTTCTGAGTGCAATACTTTGACTACCTTCATGATTCATCTATGTGCAATGTATTTGCTAACCTCATAAAATCTTCTGAGTGCTATACTTTGGCTACCCTCATAAAACCTACTAAGTGCAATACATTGGCTACCCTTAAAAAACAGCGAAGTGCAATACATTGGCTATCTTTGCATTCATTTAAGTGCAGAAATTGGCTACCCTCAAAATCCTCTAAGTGCAATAAATTGTCTATCTTCACAATTCATCTAAGTGTAATATATTTGCTATCCTCATAAAATCTTCTGAGTGCAATACTTTGGCTACCCTCATAAAATCTACTAAGTGCAATACATTGGCTACCCTTAAAAAACAGCAAAGTGCAATACATTGGCTATCTTTGGATTCATTTAAGTGCAAAAATTGGCTACCCTCAAAATCTTCTAAGTGCAATAAATTGGCTATCTTCACAATTCATCTAAGTGTAATATATTTGCTATCCTCATAAAATCTTCTGAGTGCAATACATTGGTTACCCTCATAAAATCCTCTAAATGCAATGCATTGGCTATCTTTGGAGAGCAGCACACATAGTGGCTATTCTCTAAATATGCATTAAATCCAATAAGTGGCTATGGACTTGATCTGTGCCTTAGATCAGAGCAGTGACTATCCTCTAGGTACCTAACTTCGACACAGTCGGAATACTTTAACAGCCACCAAACTTCAAAGCACCTAACTTCAGCTAACATTACATATAAGAAACAAAAGTCATTATCTCTTACCTGGAGGTTGCTGCAGACAGTTTTGGAGCACCTGGGCGAACAGGGCTAACAGGGGATGGGAGCTGCCCAAGGGAGCTTCCCTTTGCCTTGTGGCCCTTTGCCGGCTGCCCGGGCATGGCTGCCCTGGGAGAGCCTCTGGAAATGGGAGATACTGGTTACATGCTCGAAGCACGGACCAATCATCCCCAGTAAGGGGGGGGCAGTGAGTGAGGGAAGGGGCAGGCCTGTGCCTGTGAGTGCACAGAGGAGCAATGGGGATAAATGAAAAAGGGAAGCCACACAAGAAAACCCCCAAAAGAAAGCTTACTCAATGAGGATTAGCCAATTAGGATTAGCAGCCCTCGGATGTAGCAAATTAATTAAAGAGTAATTCAACCCAGGATCTGCCTCAAATATGACTCGAAAGACCATTCGTATCATGCACAAAGCACGGACCAATCAGCCCCAGTAAGGGCAGGCAGTAGGTGGGCAGAGAGGCAGGCCTGTGCCTGAAAGTGCACGGCGAAGCGATGGGTATAAATGAAAAAGGGAAGAAACGTGCGAAAACCCCCAAAGGAAAGGATACTCAATGAGGGTCATCAGTCCTCGGATGCAGGAAATTAAACAGCAAATTCAAGCCAAGAACAGCCTCAAATACAGCTTGGAAGAACATTTGTATTTCTGGTTACATGCTCAAAGCATGGACCAATCAGCCCCAGTGAGGGTGGGCAGTGGGGGCGGGGGAGAAGCAGGCCTGTGCCTGTGAGTGCACAGAGAAGCCATGGGATAAATGAAAAAGGGAAGCCACGTGAGAAAACACCCAAAAGAATGCTTACCCAACGAGAGTTAGCAGTCCTTGTATGTAGGAAACAGTATACTCCTGAGCAATTGAATCTGGCATGCCCTCAATCCACAAGTCAGACATGACACCCTAATATTCTGACAACATTTGGACCATGTTGCGGCTCCCAATTCAGCACCCAAATCACAGGGCCATTTGATCTGAATGTTCACATCTGCACCGCTACAGCTTTGCATCTCTTTGTACATCACTGATGTGAAGTGCAGCTTGGCAGCTAGAAACCTGGGAAGACATAAGGGCAAAACTCTGGGAATAACCCCTCTGATAGGTAGAATATTCAATACAGTACATCTTCTGATTGTCAATATGCATCGTGTGTGCTGCCCCCATTACCTTTCTCCATATGGGACTTGAAAGAAATCCAACAACCACCATCTGACAAAAATAATCTCACACTGTATGGAAACTGGGTGGGACATTATAGTGGTTTGACCCTGAATGACAAATTAAACCATATAGAAGCATCTTGATGGACGAATTGGCCATAGCTTGGTATTCTTTTCAGCCCAATATTCCGCAGGAACTGAGGAAGGGTAGATGTTCATTCCTTTTTGCCCATCTTGGTCAGCGACCGCCGTTCAATGGGCCCAACCCGTACCTTTCGCCTCCTGAACATGCAATCCATTAGTAGAGGTGCCTCGGGTTTGAGCAGATTTCATCCGCACCCACTGAATTAATGCCCCAGTGTCAAGAGAATGAACCTCACAATTGTGGGTTTCCACAAGTGGTAACCCCATGCAGGGTTGCTGCACTCATGCAAGTATACCTCATGCAAAAAGTGATAGCCCTCTGAGCCAGGTGTTTATTTCAATGGATTGGGACTCTTTTCTCTGCCTGGGTACAGAGGACTGAAAGGGTTCAAATCAATGGGCAATGGTGGCGGCCATTTTTGCTATTGCAGCTATTGTTGACGCTCTCTGCCATGCCTGATCTCTCCTGAGTGCGGTACAGGGCACATGAACCCCACCGCATTATGGATTACCATGAGCTCCACTACATGCATGGACTGAAGCCCTGACCCATCTCCACATACACAGAGATCCCACTGGAAATGCCCCTGGTTAAACCGCAGATTATAATCATGTGTTCAATTGTATAAAGATAATGAATTTTTCAATTGTCTTTGGTTGAGTAGAGCATTATTTTATCATTGTCTGGAGAGTTCACCATGCCACACTGCTGGTAGGCGGCCACCGCCTCGAGTGGACCAGGGTGAACCTCAAGGAAACTAGTTACTGAATTATTCGTGGACCGAGGCCTGGAATTGTGGGCATTCTGGAAACTTCTTACAAGCTTTTACACTCTCAGAATTTCAGAATGTATTTAATTCCAGATGTCCCTATTGCTTAAAGTTGACTGGAAACCTACAAAACAAAGCAATTAATTAAAAAATAATAACATGTAGTGACATCAAAACCCTTTTTCTGTTCCGGTCAAATTGATTACATCACAAGACTTTTGATGCTCACGAGCTGGGGGCGGGGAGGAGCGGCAATTGGTTCTGAGAGACCGCAAGGAAATGCTGTGTTTGTAATGTGACTTGGTGGTCATCAGTTTATGAACAGGAAGGGGTCCTCTTTTAGTAATAATATTAGGCTGGGCTATTTCTGTGTGTTGAGAACTATGCCTTTCTACATCTTGGGAATGTTGTTATGTCTTACCTATCCTGGTTCATTAGCTGTTTCCTAAGTATATGTGAGCCTGTGCCTGGAATGCTTGTATTATAGTGTTCCATCTAGAATGTTTTGGTGTGAGTGCCAAGGTTCTCCCTGTTCAGTTGGAAAATGAGCTGAACAGAGGGGGGACCGGTGGATGCTTCCCTCCCTTATGTACTTATCCTGCCTGTACCTTATTACCTGGGACTTATGTGCCACAAACCCACTAAAGTCTCTTAGCCCAACCTGTCTCCTGGCTCATCATTACAACCCCTCAACTTGCGTTGTAACACTGGCGACGAGGATGGGATGGAAAACGGAAAGGAGCTGCAACCTAAAAGGAAGTACCAATGAAGAAGAGATGGCAAGGAAGGTAGCCACCAGCAAAAAGGAGGAACCATAGAGGATTTTGGTGATTGAGGTGTACCTGGGGCTGAAAAGCAGCAACAAAGGACAGAAAAGAAGCACACTTGTGCCAGAAGGAATATGGTGCACAGGAAGTTGCCCACCAAAAAGGAGTGAGGAACCAGAAGCATCCACCGCCCCCCCCCGCCCCGGACCCAAGGTGAGCGCGCCCCATGTCCTGCATGACTGATTAGTGAGGGACATTTATAGTGATTTAGGGGGGCAGCGCTGCTCACTTTCATTTGTTCTGCATCTGCCACAGCAAGGGCTTCTTAATATATGAAGGCATAGGCACATTTTTAGTTTGGCGCTTCACAAGAGGTCAATGGCGTGTTATTGGCAGAGCAAGGGGTCGGGGGAACAAAAGAGAGACTCTGCGTATCAGCAGTGCAAGTGGCTCCAGCGATAATGCGCATAGAAGTAGCCGGGCATTTGACATCACGCCCACGTTCATAAGACTTTTACAAGCTGCGTTTGAACATGCTGTAAAAAGGAGCGGCTGCAAGTCATATTAACACGAAGTAGGAGTTAAAGGCGCAGCTGGATTGACTGTTCATTACCTTCGGCATTACTGGAACGTTACATGTACTGCAATGACTGGAGGATGCATTTCAAGGCTATCAAAATGAAAGCGGCAGGCATTTATTTTCTATTAGCATTTCTATTTTGTCTGATCGGATCTTCAGGAAAGTGTTTCTGCCTTTCGATTCTCTTGAAAGTGTAATGTGCGAACTCAAAATGTTTTGCCTTATGTACATTGCAATTTTTGTTTTGTGACATTGCCATTTTATTGAGCTGATATTTAAGAGTTGAAAGCAACATGCAATGTACCCATGCAACGTTCCTTTATATTGTAAATGCAAAGGCCATCACATGCTAAAATGTTGTTTGGAAAATGAAAATGAAGGCAATGCATCACTTTGGGAATGTGATATATGAAAACATGGGTCACATTTTGCAGGCATTGTGGTGTAGTTTTTATGGTTTGTTATATGGCATTCTATAACATGCTTCTGGGAAAGGAGTTTCCTGTTTTTTGTGCCAATAGCGTTGGCAGGAGTGTTGATTTACAGTGGCCATGTGCTGTGGGTCTCTTTATTGGTGTGAATATAGTTATTGGTGTGTGCCAAACTGTAAGCATGAGTGTTACCCATGGGTGGGCAATTGAATTATTTTTTGGAGCCATATGGTGGCTATGTGCCAATAAGCAGTGTTTTATTATGGTGCCAATATGTTTTGTTTGGCAAGTGTTTTAGTAATTGCATTGGACCTAAAGTTATGGTGCCAATGTTGGTTATTGGCAAGTTTTAATTGGAAATGGCTATTGCACCAATGTTTTTAGCAGGTTTTAAGTGGTAATGGAATGGAATTAATGCAACCAAAAGAAATGGCAGGTAATAAAATGTATAGTGTAGTTTGCAGTAACTAACCCACAGCTAAATATCAACAAAGACTCTGCAGGCATAACATTTTGAACTTTTATTGCGGCGCACCTAATTTTCGGATTATCAAAATTTGTTATGCTGAATTCGTCTTGTTGTTTTTGTGTGGATATTGCGAGTGCCATAGAACTACTGCATTTCTTTGATATGTTCACTTTGACAATGTTTTTATTAACCTAACAATTTTTCCACAGGTATATGTCAAAACTGAACTCTGCAAGCATGATTTTTGGGACTCGCTATGGTGGTGTAACTTAAAACGTTTTATATTCCCACATTTTTCAAGCTGAATTCGTTCATTAGTTTATTTAACAAACTGTGTAGGTTATTAATAAGTCAGCTGTGTGATTGTGGTTGTGTGAACGTCTGTTTGCCAGTATGAGAGCATGGTTTGCTCATTGTCTAGTAATAGGTTAGTTCCTTGACCTTTAAGCATGCCTATGTTTAATATGCTTAGTTGTGGCGAGCATTCTCTTGTTCAGGTAGTGAATTTACATAGGTTCAAATGTTAATGTGCTCAGTGGTGAGCATTGGTGTTTCAAGGTTAGTGGCTAGGTTAGAGACCTGTTTTTATGTTGGCACATTTTTGTGTCAATGTGTTAGTTAGTTAATTGATTGATCATTTGGTTGGGTATCAACATTGGTGCTATTTGTCACCGTTAATGTGGTTGGTGCTCAGCAGGATGTTATGTGGAGGCAATTTGTGTCTCTAAATGATATGCATTAGGCGGATAGAGGGTATTAACCCTGTAGTTTCTTTCAAGAAGCTTTTGATGTTGGAGAATGTTGTAACAGGGTTAATGATATGATGTAGGTGGTCAGGTTTGTTTATTAGATTGTGTGCTGGTTCCCTGTAGCTGAGTTCCATAAATGGCCATTATGGTTCTGGTGAGTGTCTTGTAGTGGATTAGCTATTTTTAGCTATATCATGGAATTGGAAGGGAATAGCATATGACTATTAGTGGTTTGCTGGATGGGATATGGAAGGATAGTTTTTTTTAGATATATTGTCCATTTATGACTTTTCCTTCTGTTTCCTTCCTTCATTGTATTGTCATGTAAGGGGGGAGATGTGTTATGTCTTACCTATCCTGGTTCATTAGCTGTTTCCTAAGTATATGTGAGCCTGTGCCTGGAATGCTTGTATTATAGTGTTCCATCTAGAATGTTTTGGTGTGAGTGCCAAGGTTCTCCCTGTTCAGTTGGAAAATGAGCTGAACAGAGGGGGGACCGGTGGATGCTTCCCTCCCTTATGTACTTATCCTGCCTGTAACTTATTACCTGTGACTTATGTGCCACAAACCCACTAAAGTCTCTTAACCCAACCTGGTCTCCTGGCTCATCATTACAACCCCTCAACTTGCGTTGTAACAAATGTGTTGATATATGTATGGTAAAACCAGTGTAAAAAAATGTATTTTAGCCCAAACTAAACTAATGTTTATTTCTTCATGTTGGGTTGGGCAGTCTTTTTCAGCATGCAGAGCAGTTTTTGTCTATGAAATTGACTCAGGCTGGCCCAGCAATTGCAGATTTATATTTATACTTAGGATCAACTCGTATCTATTTATTTATTTATCTATTGGATATTTATAAGGCGATTATAAAACAAGACAGTGTTTCAAAACGCCACAAGGGAAGGGAACAATGGAACAAAAAAGCAATTAAATTGACAATTAATAAATAGAAACGGACAAGGTCCTACTAGATCTTGACACATACGGGTCCCCTAGGGGAGGAAGTGCCAGAGGTGCCCATATGGAGGGGCAACAGGAATTTTCATGGGCAAAGATATCCCAGGCGAAGAGTGAGGTCTACCACCCAACAGGTAATTGCAGAACGGAGGTAACCACCCGATAGGCAGGATTGGGCCCAGAGGGCAGTGCAGGGGAGTCCTGTGGGCAATTGGGCAGAAGGCCACGACCCTATTGGACTCTTGAGGGACCAGGTTGCCAATCTCAGATGGTTAGCACGGGAGTGGGAGAGGGAAGGAGGAGGAAAAGAGAAAGGTCTTGAGTTGTTTGCGGAACTTGAGGTGGTCCAGTTCGGGACAGAGAGAGAGAAAGAGGCTGTTCCATAGGAGGGAGCCAGGTGAGGAGAGAGATCTGCCCCCAGCTCCCTGCTTGGAGAAACATTTCATCAGTAGAGCGTTGGAGCCAGAAAATTGAAGGGATCTAGAAGGAAAGTAATTAGTGAGAGAGAGTTGCAGGTAGCATGGTCCCAGGCCCCAGACAGCCTTGTGGATGATGCAGAGGGTATTGATTTTAATCGGGAGCCAGTTGAGAGATTTAAGAACTGGGGAGATACGGTCCCAGGGCTTATGGCCAAGGATAAATCATGCAGACCTATTCTGGATTAGTTGAAGAGGACGGAGCGGAGCGAAAAAAGAGGCAGATTAAGGAAGAGGCTGTTACAGTAATCTAGCCGGGAGAGGACCAGAGCTAAGGAGGTAAAGTTGAAAGTGGCCTGTCTTGGCAAGGTCCAAGATGTGAGGAGTAAAGGAGAGGGCAGAGACGTTTTTATGGGAGGGCAAAAAGGGCACTTGTCCAGGGCCCCACCTTGGAGGGGGCCCCACAAGGCTTGCAGATCTGAAGAAGTAAGATTCCATTGTTCACCAGTCTTAAATAGCACACGTCAGAATATTTTATGGGGTGCTGCTGAGGCTCTTAACCAATTGCCTTTCTGTTTTGGCAAGTGCATTCTGCCTTGATCAATTCATCATGTATTACTTTCTGTGTTCATTGTGGTATACATAGTTTGTGTGTTCCTTATGGCACAACTCTGTAGCATTCTTTCCTTCCTGTGGGAATTATGTTGATCATGTGCAATAGGCAATGGTGAAATGCATATTGATAAATTGAGTGCCACAATGGTTCAGCAGTTAGCTCAGTATGTGAAGCACCCATTGCAGAGATATGTGTTCATATGCAAAATTAGAATATCACATTCCAGCAAGGCTGGCTGAGCCTTTCCTATGTCTGAAGTTTATAAACCGGCCTGCATATGTACTTGGTTTTGCAGAACAACATCTGCTATTATCAGCAATGCGCCTGTACCAGATAGGGGTTGATATAAAAACTATCATATCATCCGTATGGTGAAGGTCTAGAAATTGGTTTGTTCAGATGTGGTGTTGTAAAACCTTGGCAATCGCCTCCAACGATGGCATAAACTGTTAGTCCAAGAGGTGAATAAATATCCAAATTCAAGACTATGGGACAACAGAGTTCATGTTTGTATACTGGATTTGCCAGCAGATGATACAGTGATCATGGTCAAATCATCTGATATATCTTACATTACTGTGATGTCTTCTGTGAGGTTTGCCTTCTTGCATGCTGCTGGTATCGTTTAGCCCATTACTTGATCTTTCTTCATATGTAGGCCATTTGGGTGGAAGGGTTGGTAGACAGAAGAGAGCGGACCATATGTTGCAGGCCTAAGGCAAGCATATTTTAAGGTCTGCTTGTTTGACACAAAAAACTGATTGCTTTTTGGTAATAGTCAAAGGTTTTTATGCACATTTATAAATGAAAATGTCACAAGTCATTGTTGTGGAAGTATTTAAAGCTTTAAAATACAAAAGACAACCCCAGATTAAATTTGTTAAATCACATTGATTGGTATGCTGGTTCTTATATACTTTCCTTGATGATGGAGAAAATGAAGCTAGGATCATTCCCATTTTGCATAACACCCTTCTATAATATTTTGTTCAAAAATTGTCCTGTTTGGTATTGTGATTTGTGTACTTTCCGAGTTCGTTTTTTAATAAAATTAAATTGTTTTAGTTCATGGTAAGAACCAGAAAAGAAAGTGTTCAAATGCAGAACTTGCAAAGTTGACACAAATCCCAGCTTCACCCCTTCACCCCTTAACCAATGTGTGATTCTAGGCATCTCCTTTAATCATGTATTGCCTAACCTCTCAATATGGCCAGGCCCTAAACCTTTCAAAATTGTCAGTGATTGCCTTCTCATGGTATGATCTTCATAAAAGCCTTATTCATGGTTTCACTGTGTTAATAGTGAGCATATATATATTGCACACCACAGGCATTTGTTCCTTTTCTATCTAATGGCAACACTATTTGAAAACCATACCCCACTTCTAATCTCAGTCTGTCTGGATAAAGACACCTTCCTGGTAGCTTCTAATCTGCCTCCACTATCCATGCTACGGTATGTGTAGCGTTCTCCTTCCTTCCAATTGGTGGACTCTATCCATGCATGTGCACTTTTGCATTCTGTGAGGCAGCTAATGTGAGTAATCTGTTTATTATGGGTTGCATGTACCTTTTACATACGGTCCTGCATTAATACTACATCTACCTTCCTGGATGTTATTGATTAAAAGTATCCTGTATGTACTAGAACAGTAACCCCTTTGTTGACTGCTAATGTTGGTCTTCAAATGCTACTTGCTTATCATTTTGATTAGAGCAAGAATGAAGAGGGCAAGGGGACTTAAAGGGATTAAATGTGCTTATTATACTGCGAGACAGCATATCAACCTATAGGTTGTGAGTGTGACGAGTGGGGTACGAGTATTCTTGATCCCTTCATTTCTTTGGTTTGGTGGAGGGGGGCCCCAAAGATGTCTGTGTCCAGAGCTCCAAAAGTGCTTAAGATGGCCCTGGGAGAGGGAGGAGTCAAAGATGACCGCAAGGTTTCTGGCCTGGGTGAAAGGAGAGAAACATGAGCCCATAGAGGACGGACAGAGTGCAGGAGAGAAACAGGGAGCAGGTGTCCCGATAGGAAGGATCTAGGGGGAGCTTGAAGAAGAGTTGTGTGTCATCAAAAGGAACAATATACCTGTTGACATGTTTTATGTAATTTTATGGAAATACATTATTTTTCATAAATAAATAGTTGTTGACTTTAGCCAACACAGATGGGCCAATGTACTTATTGTAAAACAGTATTGACAACTCAAGGTTACAGCCTGTTGATATTCTGTCAATGATTATGACACAAAAAGCCAGATCCTCAAATTTAAAGAATAGAAAGGCATTTCTATGTTTAATGGATCAGTTGACAGATTGGTAAACTCACAATGTAAGCTGGTAAAAGGAGCTCAGTACATTAAGCGCTTGGTTAGGAGGTCTCATGAATCAGTTAGCTCAGCCTTTCCTCCTTACAATTTAGATAAATTGAGCACCCTTCAATTGGGTAAATATGACATGTATTTTTACAACCATCAAATGCTTTATGCACAAAGGGTATATTTTAGTCATCAACAAAGAATTGAAAATCTTAATGTGCCTCCTGAATGACATCACTACTAGAAATGAATTGTGAGATTTCCAGTGCAAGTATTATTTTGAGATGGTTACCTGCCTTTTTATTTATTAGTTTGCCAAATAATTCTTGTTTACACAGGCTTTTGGGATGGTAGCTTGGTCCTCTTTTTCCTTCCTGGAGTGCATGCAGTCAAACTTGGTGAATGCATCCTATCTTGGTGTTTTTGTTAATGGCACATATTGTGGGCATTTAGCACCATGTTTTTCCCAAAACAATTAAATAAATTAAATTGGGTTCTTATATTGCGCTTCAGGCTAGAGTGCAGGCTCTAAGTGCAAAACAAGGTTTTTGTTGCCCCTGGGATACCCTCCTGGCTCTAATCAATACTACAGAGAAGAGAGAAGCAGAAGTAAGGGTTTTGAGAAGCAGAGTATTTGGTTGGGATGGCATGGGAATGCTATTTGCATACATTTCTTGACTCCTTTCTCTCACTATTCTTTCTGCTTTTCATTGATCGAAGTCTTTTTGCATCATCACAGCCCTTCCCTTTCATCATAGTCTATTTCCTTAGCCCGAGCATTTTGCCATGGGCCTTTTCCTTCATCATAGTAACAGTCCTTTGTTGCAGCCCTTCCATACCATAGTTATTGACCTTCCACATAGTCCTTCTTCATTGAAGCCCTTCTTCATCATAGTCCTTCTAATGTGTCACAGTCTTCCATTACAGTTCTTCTTGGCCTCATTGCTTCATCACAGTCCTTCTTTTTGTCATAGGCATTCCTCATAGTACTTCTTTTCAGTCACAGTCCTTCTCCTTTGTCACAGTCCAACTTCATAACACTCCTTCTCCTTCATTGCAAATCTTTGTCACATTCCTCCTCCTTCGTCAGTCCTTCTACCTCAATGAATGAAGTCCTTCATCACAGTCCTTCTCCTTCATCACAGGCCTCCTCTTTGGTCATTGTTCAACTTTGTGATAGTCCTTTCACTTCTTCACAGCCCCTCTAATTTGATCCTTTGCTATAGTCCTTCTCCTTTATCACAGTCATTTTTCCTCAGTCCTTTTCCTTCAACACAGTACTTTACCTCCATCTCTCGCTTCCCCTTCATCATAATCCTTGTTCATCACATTCTATTGTTGTTAGGTAAGAATTGGTGCCATCACACTGTGTGACACTACACAACACTTATCTGCCTGGTATTAGGTAACCCACCTTTTGATATAGGTCTGTACTACACAAGTTGGTAGTGTGAATAAGCAGCCAGGCCTATCTCAAGAGGGGTAAATGTGAGTGAAAGAGCTGTACCAATGAAATCCGTAAATACAAGTAGCCAAGTAATACTTACACTCAAGGTTTCAGTTATAAATAGTTATTTATTTAATTAACATACATTTTTAAATAAGCATTCTTTAAAAAGGCAATTTGTTGTAACAATGTAAATATACTTTCAAATTACTTTCCAGAATCAAAACAAGTTAGTGGATTATCTTTGGCTATGCTTCTTACACAATTCCTACACCCTGAGGGGACTTCAATCACAAGGACAGTAATGGCATTTATATATCTCACTTTAACATTAAAAGGTAAGCCAATGCAATTCTCAACTGAGAAGAGCGTGGCTAAAAGTCAATAAGTTAAGTACCACAAGCCTAAACAGTACCTCTGGTTTGAAGAAAAATGGTCCAGCTGGATGATGTCTTGCTACAGCGGTACAGACCCTAGTTCCTGAGCCTCAGTCATGGGGACATGTTTGAGGACGTTTGGAGGGCTCCTGCAGCGGTACTTGGGAAGTCGTCTGTAGCTACGGCTCTTTTCGGTTCAGCGCCACTCCGTGGTTTCAGCGCTTAGCAAACAGAACCGTTGCAGATCTTGGACACCAGTTATACTCTTTTTACTCCCTCGGTCCTGCACTCTGGTGAAGGGACTCTGGATCTGGTGCCGTTAACCCCTTACCGCACTATTACAAGGTCTCCTCGCGGGACCCGCTAGGGCAGCCTGGCAAAACCAGGCGGTTTTAGCGGGTCGCGTGAGGAGACCAAGGAGCTAACAACGGGCCCGTTATTAACGGGCCTGTTGTTAGCGCCCTCCCCATTCCCATTGAGCCCTTTGTGGGCTCAAATGGGAATAAGGATGTACCGGGTCCGGGTTCCTCGAATGAGGAATTACCGGGTCCTCCAAGGTTGGAATGGCCCAGTAAATCCTCCTTTGAGGAACCCGGACCCGTGTTTGGAGGCAGGCATGCTGAAAATAGCGGCATTGGCTACCTCCAAACTAGTAATGAGGCCCCTTGTCCTTCATCCCAGTCCTTCATCAAAGTCTTGCTTCTTCACAGTCATTCTGCTTTGTTAGAGTTCTTTATCACAGTTCTTCTCCATTATCATATTCATGGTCTTTCTCTTTCATCACAATCTGCCTCTTTCATCAAAGTCCTTCTCATTTGTCACAGTGTTCTTAATTCCACAAAGCCTTTCCCCTTTGTCATAGTCCTTCTTCATTATAGTTTTCCACCTAGGGCTGTGACAAAAGGCTGTCAGTTTTTCTTCTTCATCCCAGTACTTTGTCAGTCCTTCTCCTTTATGGCAGTCCTTTGTCGCAATCCTTCTTCATCACAGACCTTCCCCGTCATCAAAGTCCTTCACCACAGTCCTTCTCCTTCATCACAGTCCTTTTCCTCTGTCACAATCCTTTGTAAAGGCTTCTTCATTCTTGTCCTTCCCCTTCATAATAATCCTCCTCCTTCATCAAAGTCCATCACATTTATCATACTATTGCTTCTTTTATCACAGGCTTCATCACACTACTGTCCTTCATGACAGTCCTTCTTCATCACAGTTCTTTGTCACAGTCTTTCTCCTTCCTCACAGATCTTCTCCTGCATCATATTTTTTCTCTTTCATCACACGCCTTCATCCCAATCATTTTCCTTCAGCAGTCCTTCTCCTTTGTCGCAGTCCTTCTTTGTCACAGTCATTATCATTTGAAAAAGTCCTCTGTTTCAGTCGGAAAATCTGAAAAACAGTCTCTCCGTCAGTCACAGTCTTACTCTCTCTTGCTCCCACCTCTAGATCAATCAATCTAACTTTCCTTATTATCCCCTTCCATGGGCCAGGATATGCTCATACGGAATGGTATAAGCACTAGGGCAAACTTTGCCCTGATGAAAAAATGCATATAAATTGTATCTTTTTTGCACTAGGGCAATTATTGCCCTAGTGTGTATACTGTGCCAAACTGCACTTCTCGTGGTGCAATAGTTTTCTAAAATGTCTCAGTGTTTTTAAAAATAGGGAAAACTGAGTGTTAGAGCCCTTTTGGAGCACACATTCAATGGATGGAATGCAGAATAACTCAGACATCAAATGATCAAACCAACTCAGGAAGATGGCAAAGAGTTTTCTGTTTTATTATCAATTGTCTAAAACAGGGAGTTAAAACGGACATCAATCGTCATCGCACAAGCATTCCCGAAGCATTTCATTAAAAAATCACACTTATATACTATAAATACGTCATACTTGATGTCATACTATGTGGCAAACTAAGAGAAACCTACGGGGGATTGTGATACACTTAAGGGGAACATCTAAGTATACTTTCTATAACGGGTTGGGTTGTGATTGGACATCTACTGTCAGGTGGACAACTTATGCCCACCTCTGGTGCAAGTTATTCTTCATCATTTTTAAGTACACAGTATATCATTGACTCTCAAACTATAAGGCTCTTCATTATATGGCCCTCTATAATTGGTTGGCAGGCACACACCAGTCTGGAACATTCGGCTCACTAGCAGCACGTATGCTCATACCCAGGTGCCAGGAGGTGGACATGACTTTACCTCCTCACCCAAATAGCCCAACGTCTCTCATCACCCATGCCTTCTGCCATGAAGATTTTCTTTGAGCTTGGCCTTGCAGTGTATTCTCATCTCTGAGAATATAAGGGAGTGTGAGCATGCCCTATCATAATTCTGGAACTGCATGCACAGCTCTATTTCCATCCTTGGCTCACGTGACAGGAGACCACAATTTGGCCCATTTGCAGAATTTCATTGTCTTGAATGACTAAAACTTGACACTCATGGTGTTCTTTCATTGCACCTTAGCAAGGGAGGATTCAGCATCTCACGCTCACTGCCTTCAGGAATAGATATGATATGATATTTTATTTGTATCGCACTCGTACACAAGTGTTTCAGAGCGCGATAACCAGTCTTGGCTGCTCAGCCTTGACACCAGGCCAGATAGCCCTTCTCCATTCTTCCATGATCCCAGCTAATTCTGCGACACAGCTGTTGGTCCTTCTTCTCCATTTGTTTTAACGTACTATATTTGTGACACCGATGTCCAGCTGCTATATAATGGCAGCTCTGCCTGCAATTTATTTGCTGCTTATAGCCTGCTTCTAAGATTACTTGATCTACTTGTGTTGCTGCATCTGCACGGCTTGTATTTTCTGCAGTGCGTGTCATGCGTGCAATCTTCTTTCGTACTTTCAAGTTACTCGATTCTTAATTTCGTCATCAGTTTCTATATGATCCATACGTTTTCTTCTTAAGCCATTCTTCAGGGTGTCACGCTCATCTCTTGTGACATCACCAGCTTCTATTTCTCTCACTCTCATATTCCTTCTGGGAGCTCGTCCATTAGATTATCTTCTCTTCGGCAATACATTTGATAAGGCTTTCTCAATGGATACCTTTTCTCGAATATTCGCAGCAGAATGGTCACAACTGCTGGTGTCAAACATGGCACAATTTCATGCTCCCAACGTATAGGTAGTATGGGGTGTCCTGCAGAGGCAAGTGGCTGCTCCTCTGCAAAACGTTGCCCTGGTGCTAATATATTGCAACTTTGCACTTGCACTGGTGCAAAGTTTCTGTAATGGGGCCCCTGATGTCCATCTTTACATTTCTCTCTGTCATTTTCTCTCCTGCTTGATATCGCTCTCCATTTCCCTTCCAAACACTGGGTAGTGTATTGCCCATTGGGGTGGTAAGGGCACACAAGAAGTCTATGAACGAATTGAACAAATTAAATATTGCAGAGTTTGTAAGAGGCTGGACATTGAAAGCCTACAATCTAATGTCATGTATGAGAATGTCCCTTTGTTGTGCTGAAACAACTCCCATCCTCTCCCCACAAGCTGCATATGGATCTGTTAATGGTATTTCCACATTTACAACTGAGTACATTGCTTGGTTTCAGTGTTTGAGGTATGGACGGAACTGAAGCTGTGCCATTAACTGTGAATCCTGCAGGCAAGGGCTGAGCAATGAAGCTGCTTAAAGTGTCCTTGAGGTGAATGGCAAGGCATGAATGCAGCACAAATGTTTCGAAGCTGGAACTGGGCATTTGACCTTCACACTATCAGATCACCCTCACATAAGTTAAACCTATCATGTTTATCTGAATGGTGATGCCCTCAATGTATGGAGAAGAATGCGTGTGCTAGGCCTTGGTACAGCCCAATATTCTCATCTTGTTATCAAACAGTAAATGCCTTCCTGTTCATGGTCTCATCTGTCATGTCTGTTTTCTGCTCTGGCTTGGTATAGTCTACGTTTTTGGCCCCGCAGTAAACTGATTGTTAGGGGTGACACTGTTCTGTTGTGCATTGTTTATGGCCAAGGTAATTTGAAATTGGAAATGTGACATTATTGAGGGTGCCACACAGGTTCCTTCAAAGATCAAAACCATTTTATGGTCCTTGGAAGCAGGCTGAGTGTGATGCCATTGTCGTGCCTAAGCTGCCACCTTTTACACTAGGCCTGTTCTTTAAGGTCCAAATACAATTTCATATCTATAAATGTAAAATGCAATAAACAACTACAAAAGCCCAAACTATTGGCTTTGCCCATGCTCATTCCATTGAAAACAGTGTCATTGTGGTCTATAGATACATTTAGAAACAATCCTGATAGTTATGGCTCTTCTTCATATCATCTGAGCTTTCCAAAATTCGTACAAGCCATGATGGGAAGCCCAATGAAACAGCAATGGATTGTTTATAAAGATCTATACTGCGTAAAGTTCAAAGAACTGTTCTAATATGTGCTACTATTATCCACATAACTCGCAATGTTGGGCTTTACATAGTAATGTAGGGAGGAGCTACATAGCACAGCACAGCAACACAGAAGGCCTCATTAAGGGTCCGGCAGTAACCCTGCCGGTGCTACCGGCGGGTTGCTGCCAGACCCGTAAAAAAATTACTGGTGCCCGACTTCTCGTTGCCACAGGGCTATTCCAAGTCTGGCGGCCAGGAAGTCAGACGCCGGTTATTTCGTTAGTCCCCATTCCCATAGAGTCCCATAGAACTCTGTGAATTGGTACACAGGAGCACTGGCGCCGTTGATAACGGTGCCGGTGCTCACGTCAAAACTCTGCGGGTGAGTGCCGCCCCTCCTGGTAGGTCTGACCTGCCGTGCCAGAGGGCACCTGCCCGCAGAGTTGTAATGTGCTGGTCCGGAAACATTGGTGCCGGTAACATTACCGGCACTGTTGTTACCGGACCGGCACACTTAGAATGAGGCCCATAGTGGGACTGAACACACTCCTCAAATGCATGGCTTTTATTTTTGAACTGTGACAACATGTGTTGCCGGGCAAGTTGATATGGCCTTTTGTCAGCTTCACAGGTTCCTTCTGGGATGTTGAGGACCAAAAAAGTGTGGTGGGCTTGACGACAAATCCTATTTATTTCACCAATCTCGGAATGAAATTAATTTGAACCTGTGACCCTTAGGTTACACTCGGATCTCTGCATCTCCTTTCAGGAGCACCATAAGTTCTTGAGTGGATCGATTCCAACCATGTCCAGCTGTCAGCACATGAAGAGAAGGTCTACAGAGACCATACACTACACATTGGCAGCGTTATTCCCACTGCACAATCGGATAGGGGCTGTGGGGATTTCTCTTCAGCTGTGTCATTTCATCAACTTTAGGCTTTGGCGTTGGCTGGAAATCGCACTGTGTGCAGGAACTGAACAATCACTACTGAACTCTCGCTTGTATACAGGCCCGGCTGAAGATGTTTGGGGGACCATTTCAACATGATGGTTAGGGGTCCCACTTGTTTAGAGTGGAAAGAAGTCTGCGACACCCCGTGGGGGGCATACATATTAATGGAGATAAAGATAAGGTTAATAGCCGGCAATTATCAGGAGACGGCGAGCCAGCAGGGAGATGAAACACTGAATGCCTGCTGAATAGATTAATCAGGCTATGAATCTCCTCCTTTGTAAGTAAGTGGCTGACTGGGAGGAACCAGTGTTGAAAGGCAATGAGGTGATAACACTTCTGTTTTCTCCAATGGAAGTGAAGGCCAGACGGGCTCCTGCAAAAGCAGCTTGTAAGGCGAGCGCTGCAAAGCACACACTGTAACCCCCAAAACGTCAGTAATTTGTAAAGGAATATATTGGGTTATTAGGCTACTGACTGTTGGTGGGGTCCCCCCTGAAGCTTGATGCCCCTTTCATTTGAAAAACGTGGAAGGCCCTGACGCCGTTCCTGCTTGTGTAACTCGGACAATGAGTACTGTCTGTGACAGCCTCTCGTAGTGGCTGCTGGAGGAGACATTTATACTGAGTGTTATTTTCTTCAGATACCTAGATTGCACGGATGGCACCACTTCCGTTTGAAGTTCTGTGCAAATGGTCCTCTCCATGCAATTTTCAAATGCTTCTAAATGCCTCCTGCAATTAACGACTGCTGTCATGGTCATAATGGATTCCAGTAGAATACACCTGGCTTTAACCAGGTGGAACAAACAGGCATATTCCGTTGGAATTCATTGTTTTATAGCGAGCTTGAAAATCTCATGATGCCGGTAAACCTGGCAGACTTGGCAGGTGGATTGGAAAAGTAGGCACATGTGTTATGTCCATTCAGCGCCCCAAATCTGCTTGCCAAATTCACTTTTGCCAATCCATCAGACCTGGAAAATAATGTCTTGCAACATTGCTGTGGCCAAAAACGTAACATGGTGCAAATGTGCTTTCATCAGACAAGTCATGTCACTTCAGCTACCCCTGGCATATTGTCGAATTGACATCCCTGCTTGCGGCGCAAAACCCACTGTGCTAGCCTAGCCTGGCTTTGCGTTGATCCTCATAGGTATGGATGTGAGGGGGCTTCTCTGTGAAACACAGCCAGGATCTCAGAGGGATATAACTTGATTGGCCCCCAGGTTTTGGTTCCAGGTCTGCACGGGCAATGATCCTGGCTGGGTGTTGCCTCGAGAATCCCTAATTGATTGTGGTAATCAAACGCTACATCTCATCTGCACATTTTGTTTGTGGCTGCAACAGATTTCAGGAAACAAACAATGTTGTATCTTGCAGACCAGCTAATCTTGTCCCCTGCACCCACTGAGTTAACCTCCACAGCTGGTTACTGCCTAGTGCTTGGTAGCACTGCAGATTCCACTCGGTGAATGCCCCCAGGATATTCGACATTTATTGGGAAGATGGACTCCTGTATAGTGCGCACATAGGCCACACGGGACTGCCTCGTTGCCACATGGCCGACGTCTTGCAGTTGGCTCATGAGATGCCTCTCGCAGGACCACTTGGAGTGAAGCAGACAGGAAGGAAATGGTCAGCTCACTTCTATTGTCCCATTATGGGTCCGAGCGTCAAGCAGCAATGCAAAACCTGCTGTCTACGCGAGCATTGAGTGATAAGAAGGGAAGGCTAATGTTATGTTATCTTGCATTTGTATAGTGCTTCCTCCCATGGGTTAGGGCGTTGAAGCTCTTTGCCTGAAAGAAAAGTGAAGCAGGAGTATGATAGAACGTGCGGTAGTGGTAGGGAGGAGTAAAGTCGGGACGATGTTGTTGGGATGAGGGCCGAAGATAGATACGAGACTCGCAAAGGCATGAAAAGGAAAAGATGGAGGAGCTTTGCGTACAATTGGACTGAATTTGTCCTGGGCCTCAACTTTACCATTTAAGAGGAATTGCCAGCCCCTAGGCTTTCAGACGTCTTCTGGGAACCACTGCATACTTATTGGAGTGGGCCATGCTATATGGTACTCATAGATTGTCCCTTTAAGAAGGAAAAAAGCGCATGTGGTAGTAACAGCTCCCAAAGAGATTTTCACCCACATTGTGATTCTGAAAGATGATGGGCCTCATTACGAGTCTGGCGGTAATCCTGACGGTGCTTCTGTGCCACTGGACTTGCAACACTGTCAGCTCCCGTCCTGTCCCTGCTATGATTGACAACTTGGTTGCTGAACTGTTATGGCTTAAAAAGGAAGGGATTTCCCCTTACCAGGCCTTGGCAGTCCAGGGTCACAGGTACCCATCCACCCTTAAGGCCTACGCTAGGCACTGGCGCTCCTTTATCTGCCTGGCATCTGATGGGCAATCTTGACCCCCTTTCCTATAACCCGCTTCAGGTGTTGCATTTCCTGAGGTCTGGTCTGGGCCTCACTCTAACCTGAGATCACAAGTGGAATCAGTTAGGGCATTTGGGATCTTTTGGGCCCCCCTCACTTCCACTGGGAGCTTCGCTTCCACCTCCTTACATGCATAGATATTTCTCATCCCAGAGTCTGGTCCTCTTTCCCCACATGTAATTTTCCCTGAGTTCTAAAGGCCTTGTTTGTTGTTCGGAATCATCCAAAATGACTGAATTTTTTAGACCAAATGGGTGATTTGGCCGAATTTCAGCTGTTCAAAAATTGTGAACGGCCAAGAAGTTTGACCAAATCACGCATGCGTTGCTAGGGGCTGCAGGGGTGTCCCCCGCGTCCTTACTCACTATAATGTGAGCTGGGGTTGTGGGGGTGTCACCCGCAGCCATACCATAAAAGCAAAAAACAAAAAACAAAAGAAAAAGGAAAGGACCCTGCGGCGCCTGTTCACGATCTTAGAAGTGAAAGGGAACCAGCGTCGCAGGGACACAGCGTCTAAGCGGCCGCAGGGTAAGTAGGGGACTGGGGTGTGGGGCTGTGGGGGCGGTGTGGGTTAGGGGCGTGGGTGGGGGCAGGGGCAAAGTTGGAAATGCTCAGGGGAGAAAAGACCGAAGGTTATTTCGGAAAAATAATCTTCGGTCTTTTCTCCCTCGAACATTAGGATCTCGTGCTTTCAACCCCAATCCTGTTGTTATCTTTAAACCTGTATAGGACCTGCCCTTCAACCTTCTTTGTTTTCTGGTGCCTATGACTTCCACCTGCCACCAGGGGGGATTGGAGGCCTTGATTTCATCTGAGCCCTACCGGAGACGTGTTCTGAGAGACTGGTGCCGTAGGAACCTAAGTCATTTCTAATTTTCACCTCAATGGGGACCTGGTCCTCATTACAGTGAGAGCATGTTCTGGGGATTCTGGTGCTACTCCTTCACACCCTTTAGATGTTGGTAGTGTGGTAGGACTTTACCTGGACAGAACTGCAGGCACTGGAGAGTGCAAAGAATTGTTTGTCACATTCTGTTTGGCCTGGTGGGCACCCAACACTGAACAGATGGATTCGGACAGTCATTAACACAGCATATGGGGCATCTATTCTGCCTTCTACATGTGCAGTCCAAGGCAGACTTGTATGCAATATGTCCACTTCTTGGCTTGCCTTCAAGGGTGCCCCTTTGGGGTCAGGGGGGGAAATTTCCAGGACTGGAACTTGGGGTCCCTGAGTCCTCTGTCCCTCAATACAAGACCTGTGTGGGCCTGTCGCAGCAGGCCTTCAAGTCAGAAGTTGTCTCTTACATTCTGATTAATGCACACATTACATTTTGGTTTGTTTGCAATGCATTTGGGTGCTTGGTCTGTTTTGATGGTGTACTTTCACCCCCCCTCCTCCCCCACTTTCTGATTTGTATATCTTCATTCCAAGAGGGCAGGGATGAAGAAGAGAGATAAGGAGGTCATGTCAAGATTGCTTGCCAGTAATCCCATTACTCTTAGCCCTTCTGCTCCTTGTCTGAGTCCAAGCTCCTGCTCCTGCCCTCCCAGGGAGATCTTTGCTGGTGGTTATATTGCTGGAATGCAGACAGGAAAAATTATGGGCCAGGTGTGCCAATATACCCTCTTTAAATCAAGGATGGGGTCAGCAGTCCCCCGGGCAAGGGGGGTTTTCAAGGGAGAAAAGAGAGGATGTCCTACCTTGGGAGGAGGTCTCCTCATTCTGGGAGGCCTGGGAAGAGAAAGAGAAGAGGGACTTAGTAGTAGGAGTGCTGGTAACTCCTCTTGATGTTATTGCACTGCATTCTCCTGCTGCGCACCCATGCTGTAGGCCGGCTCACGCATGGCCGACACACGCGTGTCTCCCAGGCATTTCAGGAAGGAAACGAAGGCCGTTCCCTTAGTGGGACCTGCCTACATGCCTGACCTCCAGCCCCACCCTGACTCGGGCCTAGCCCGCCTGTATTCTGTATCCGTGCCCTGCCCAGACTATTGTACAGTGGCCCAGCCCCTTCCCAGGCCGGGTCGAGCTCTCCAAAGCCCCATTCATACATTGAGCACACCCGCCAGCTGAATGATGTTACCTTCAGGGTCCTGGAGGCTGGAGGGGCAGGCAATGGTGTTCCATCAGCATGGCATATGCGCTAAGGGGTACAGTGATGGACCCAAGTTCCTCGGGTATCCCAGTTAGGGGGGGTGCGTAGTTAATTGGAGGGGGCGACAATGCGGTGGGGATTTGTCCGGTTCAAGATTTGGCCAGCACCACATTGATGTGTAAGGGCTCCGTGCAGTGCGTTGACAGCGTTGACAGCCTGTGAATGCACTCGGTCAAGACTTTAGGGTTTTCACAGAGCTTCGGGACATTTGAGGGTCTTTCTTTGCCAACTCCTATTGCTTTCTGACGGCTCTGACATAATTAATGGTGTTCTTTTGGCTTCTGTGTACACTTGACAACCATCGGTGGCCGGGTTGTTATTTGTTTTTTGTTGAATTTGTACCCATTGCAAAACGTCTACAGGCTCGCGAGAGGTGTAAACACGCCGTCGAAGGCAGACTTGTTTTTCAGATCCTCTCGGATGGCTCTGGGTTCTGGCAGCGAGGGCCCTGCACAGAGGACTGGGGCCGGCTGGGCTGCGGGAGGGTTCCTAAACCTTGGCATTTCCTGTTGTGCGAAATCCAGTTACTCAACCAGGAAAAAGATGGAGAGAGGGAGAGGGTGAGGGGTGAGGCATAGAAACCGGAGGGTGTAAAGTGGGAAAGGAAATGAGCGCGAGAGAGCGGGATTTAGGGACGGCAAGGGAAGAGAGCGAGGAAGACGGGGAGATCAGCGGTGTGATGGGAGGGAGAGTAGAGGGGGGCCAAGAAAGAGGCCGAGAGAGAGACGAAATATAGGGTTACAGGGCAGAGGATGAGGGGACGAGAACAACAAGGAATGAGAACGCGAGTGAAAGAAGTGATGAGAAAGAGACAAGATGGAGGAGTGAAGGGAAGAGAGGCAGGAGATCAATGGAAAGGTGGGGAAAGAGTGTAGAGGGAAGAGAGAGCACGAGTAGGGAGCAAGAGAGTGCTCGAGAGAAAAAAATAGAGAGGGGGGAAAGAGGGAACACAGCGGAGGCGAAGAAAGAATAAGAACGAGAGAGGGAGGGAAACGTTCTGGGGAAAAGACGGGGGGGTGAAGGGAAGAGGGAAAAGAAGGGCACCGGGTGGGGGGTAAGAGAGTGTAGAGGTGGATGAGAGCTCGACCAGGTAGCAAGAGAGTGCTCGAAAGAAAATAGAGGAATGAAGAAGAGAGAGAGGGCACAGTAGAGGCGAAAGAATAAGGACGAAATAGAGAGGGAAGGAAGTGGTGAGGAAAAGGAAGGGGGATTGAAGAGAAGGGGAAAAGAAGGAAAAAAGAGGATGACGGGCTAGGGAGAGAGAGTGTGGGTAGGTTGGTGGGATAGAGGAGATGGAGAGAGGGCACAAAAGAGTGAAGGAGTGGGAAGGAGTGGCATGAAAGAATGCAGAGAACATTGTAAGAGGGAGGCAGGGGTGCAACTAGACTAACATTTCGGAGGGTACCCCTTCTAAGGTTGGAAGAGGAGGTAACTTCAGAGACTGTAGGGGGAGGGGACAACGTTCTTGTGTGGGGGATCCAACTTCTTTACACATTCTAAAGAGAGTCTTCTGGTGAAGCTTCAATGTTAAAAGCAGTTAACCCTCCCGTTCACGTCTGAAACCAGACAGTTAAGGACTGCTGTGAGAAGGAGCTGTCTTCTGCCCCCTCCCACCCTTCGAATTACTCCACTGGGATATAAGTGTTAACATCCCATCACCATTTCAATTGCCTAAAAATGTATGGATACAAACATTTTACACTTTACATTCGTAATTGCCGGACCTTTGTTAACAATGCAACCCCAGGTAGCATTCTGCTGGGCTGTGGCCAATGCCATGTGGCTCTTTGTTTGTAGGGTGGCTGACTTTCTTGTCCAGGCTTCTTAAAAAAACAGGGGCTCCACAAGTGTAACACTCTGAGCAGTGACCCTAAATATGAAAGAATAGGAATAACAAATAATTTGTCTTTCTGGAATTCTATACAATAATCGCTAGACCCATTAAAGGTTTATTATTTCAAGTACACTTCAGGGGTGAGTCACTGATTTAGTCTGTTCTTAAACACCTCAAATTCACAATGCAGACAAAATACTCCAAAAAGAATTTAGAGTAGAATAAGCATCCATTTCGGACTATGTATTTTGCTTTTCGCAAGTTGCAGTTATAGCATGTTTTTTTCTGCTGATCCATTCTTGTATAAAATGTTTAACACGGTACAGTGATATTGTAACCATATTTTTCATAGTATATTTAGGAACAATGCTATGTGATGCCACTTCCTGTTTTGTCAAGGGGTAAAATGTTGTACTCCATCGCTTCCTTTGATGTCACTTTGGGGTAGGGTCAAATGACATCACTTCCTGTGAAGTCATGAGGGGTCATGTGATTTCACTTCCGCTACCCCTGGCATTTTGCTGAAATGACGTCCCTGGTAGGTGAGCCAGCTCAATTTAACAAAAAGAAAGATTTCAGGGGCGGGGCTAAAGCTCCATTTGTCCAATGGCTGTTGAGCCACGGGTAGGAAAGATGGAATGCTTTAGTAAGTTGTGGAGAGGGGAGAAATGACGAGAGAGGAGGAAACAGGACGAGAATCAGGAGAGCAAAAGAATGAGAGTGAAAGAGAGAACACGTGTGGGAGGAAGACAAAGATGGAAGAGGAGAAGAAAGATAAAATAGACAGAGCAAGAAACGGTGGTGCAGCATGGCACAGGTGTGCAACATAGGAGTTGGCACTGGTGGAGTGCCTGACTAGTGCCGCTAATAGGTTGTGGGGAGAACTGGCACTGACGCCCACAATGAGGATCTCCCGATGGTGGGTCTTGCAAGAAAGTGGACCCTGAGGGCATGTGTGGCACAGCCTTGGACAAAGGTGATGGGATGGAAAGTGGCATATCCGAGAGCGACATCACGAGAAGTGAGATCACAGACACATTCCTATGGGCAACTGTGGTAAAATGGGGGATGGAACCTAACAACCCGCAACCTATCTTCTGACATGTCTAAGGAGTGACCTAACAGACACTTGCTAGGTTTAGTCCCTGGCCTGAAAGAGAGAAAAGTCTATTTTAACAGGTGGGATAAATTGATATTAATCGGCAGTCAACAAATTGAGAATAGTATAAATATTGAAATATAAAAAAAGAAATTAAATCAAAATAGGTCAACGCAAGTTCTAATCCATCAGTTCTTTTGCAGGAACTGCTTCGATCTTACGTGTTTATTCATTTCATTCAAGTAGCCTATTGCCAAGACATCAAGCTAATAATCCTCTCCATTATATTTCCCATTAGAGTATTTTGAAACAAATAATGTAACTCCAAATGTAGCAACTTGATAATGTGATTCTAAACACTGGGACTTGGTGGCATCTAGTGGACAGAGGCAGCACTGTCACAAATCATCTTTTCGTTGCCTTTTAGTGCACATGGAAATCAGGTCAGAGAGTGCCAGGGTCTCGGCTCAAGAAACCTTTTGCGCATTTGCCAGGATTGTGGGCCAGCTACCAACGGCCCACTTAGAGCCCTGGACTATGCACTGGAACGGATTGTATTTTTTATGACACTCCGAGTTCCATCAAAACGAAAAAGTTGTTGATAGAAGGTGTTTACATTAATCACAGCTCTGTACATCCTTCCATTTCACACTTATTTGATCTCATCGTGCATTGCAGAAGGGAACCGACCATATGCAAACCAATATAGGTCCTGCCTCCGATGCAGGCAGTCCAGTCACAACAGCCAGGCCATGCCCCCTCTGCAGGGGGACGCAAGCAAGCCCAGATACTCTTCAGCTGTGTTGGCTATAATGAGTGATGAGCAGCTTGAAGCCCTAGGTATAGCTAGCAAGGAACCCATGTACGGGCATACACTCTCACTAGGGAACAGCAAGAAACCCATGTACGGACATACACTCTCGCTTGGGAACAGCAAGAAACCCATGTACGGGGATACACTTTCGCTTGGGATAAGGAAGGAACCCAGGAACCCATGTAAGGGCATAGACTCTCGCTTGGGAAGAGCAAGGAACCCATGTACGGGCATACACTCTCGCTTGGGAAGAGAAAGGAACCCATGTACGGGCAGACACTCTCGCATGGGAAGAGCAAGGAACCCAGGAAACCATGTACGGGCATACTCTCTCGCTTGGGAAGAGCATGGAAGCCATGTATGGGCATACACTCTCAATAGGGAACAGCAAGCAGCCCATGTATGGGCATACACTCTCGCTTGGGATGAGCAAGGAACCCATGTACGGGCATACACTCTCGCTTGGGATGAGCAAGGAACCCAGGAACCCATGTACAGGCATACACTCTTGCTAGGGAAGAGCATGGAACCCATATACGGGCATACACTCTCGCTTGGGAAGAGCAAAGAACCCATGTACAGGCATACAGTCTTGCTTGGGAAGAGCAAGGAGCCCATGTACAGGCATACACTCTCGTTGGGAAGAGCAAGGAACCCATGTACAGGCATACACTCTCGCTTGGGAAGAGCAAGGAACCCATGTACGGGCATACACTGTCTCTTGGGAGAGCAAGGAACCTATGTATGGGCATAAACACTTGCTTGGGATGAGTAAGGAACCCAGGAACCCATGTACAGGCATACACTCTCGCTTGGGAAGATCAAGAAACCCATGTACGGCCATACACTCGCGCTTGAGAAGAGTAAGTAACCCATGTACAGGCATACACTCTCTCTAGGGAAGAGCAAGGAACCCAGGAATCCATCTACGGGCATACACCCTTGCTTGAGAAGAGCAAAGAACCCATGTACGGGCATAAACTCTCGCTTGGGAAGTGCAAGGAACCCCGGAACCCATGTAATGGCATACGCTCTCACTTGGAAAGAGCAAGGAACCCATGTACGGGCATACACTCTCGCTAGACAACAAGGAGCCCATGTATGGGCATAAACTCTCGCTTGGGAAGTGCAAGGAACCCCGGAACCCATGTAACGGCATACACTCTCACTTGGAAAGAGCAAGGGACCCATGTACGGGCATACACTCTCGCTAGAGAACAGCAAGGAGCCCATGTATGGGCATAAACTCTCGCTTGGGATGAGCAAGGAACCCAGAAACCCATGTACAGGCATACACCCTTACTTGGAAAGAGCAAGGAACCCAGCATACACTCTCGCTTGGGAAGAGCAAGGAACCCATGTGCGGGCATACACTCTCGCTTGGGAAGAGCAAGGAACCCATGTGCGGGCATCCACTTTCGCTTGAGAAGAGTAAGGAACCCATGTACAGGCATACACTCTCGCTAGGGAAGAGCAAGGAACCCAGGAATCCATGTACGGGCATACATTCTTGCTTGAGAAGAGCAAAGAACCCATGTACGGGTATAAACTCTCGCTTGGGAAGAGCAAGGAATCCCGGAACCCATGTAACGGCATACGCTCTCACTAGGAAAGAGCAAGGAACCCATGTACGGGCATACACTCTTGCTAGGGAACAGCAAGAGGACCATGTGTGGGCATAAACTCTCGCTTGGGATGAGCAAGGAACCCAGAAACCCATGTACAGGCATACACTCTCGCTAGGGAAGAGCAAGGAACGCATGTATGGGCATAAACTCTCGCTTGGGAAGAGCAAGGAACCCTGGAACCCATGTAACGGCATACACTCTCACTTGGAAAGAGCAAGGAACCCATTACAGGCACAGACTCTCACTTGGGAAGAGAAAGGAACCCAGGAACCCATTTACAGGCATACACTCTCACTTGGGAAGAGCAAGGAACCCATGTACGGGCATGCAGTCTCGCTTCGGAAGAGTAAGGAGCCCATGTACAGGCATAGATGCCTGCTAGGGAAGAGCAAGGAACCAATGTACGGGCATACACTCTTGTTTGGGAAGAGCAAGGAACCCGGGAACCGATGTACGGACATACACTCTTGCTTCGGAAGAGCAAAGAACCCATGTACGGCCATACACTCTCACTAGGCAACAGCAAGGAGCTCATGTACGGGCATACACTCTCGCTTGGGATGAGCAAGGAACCCATGTACGGGCATACACTCTCGCTTGGGAAGAGCAAGGAACCCATGTACGGGCAGACACTCTTGCGTGGGAAGAGCAAGGAACCCAGTAAACCATGTACAGGCATACCCTCTCGCTTGGGAAGAGCGAGGAACCCATGTACAGGCATACACTCTTGCCTGGGAAGAGAAAGGAACCCATGTATGGGCATACACTCTCGCATGGGAAGAGCAAGGAACCCAGGAAACCATGTACAGGCATACGCTCTCACTTGGGAAGAGCAAGGAACCCATGTACAGGCATACACTCTCACTTGGGAAGAGCAAAGAACCCATGTACGGGCATACAGTCTCGCTTCGGAAGAGCAAGGAGCCCATGTACAGGCATAGATGCTTGCTAGGGAAGAGGAAGGAACCCAGGAAACGATGTACGGACATACACTCTTGCTTTGGAAGAGCAAATAACCCATGTACGGCCATACACTCTCACTAGGCAACAGCAAGGAGCCCATGTACGGGCATACACTCTCGCTTGGGATGAGCAAGGAACCCATGTACAGGCATACACTCTCGCATGGGAAGAGCAAGGAACCCAGGAAACCATGTACAGGCATACGCTCTCGCTTGGGAAGAGCAAGAAACCCATGTACAGGCATACACTCTTGCTTGGGAAGAGAAAGGAACCCATGTACGGGCAGACACTCTTGCATGGGAAGAGCAAGGAACCCAGGAAACCATGTACGGACATACGCTCTCGCTTGGGAAGAGCAAGGAACCCATGTACGGGCATACACTCTCGCTAGGGAACAGCAAGCAGCCCATGTACGGGCATACACTCTCACTTGGGATGAGCAAGGAACCCAGGAACCCATGTACAGGCATACACTCTCGCTAGGGAAGAGCAAGGAGCCCATGTACAGGCACACACTCTCACTTGGGAAGAGCAAGGAACCCATTTACAGGCATACACTCTTGCTTGGGAAAAGCAAGGAGCCCATGTACAGGCATACACTTTCGCTAGGGAAGAGCAAGAAACCCATGTACGGTCATACTCTCGCACTTGGGAAGAGCAAGGAACCCAGGAAACCATGTACGGGCATACACTCTCACTTGGGAAGAGCAAGGAACCCATGTACGCGCATACACTCTCGCTTGAGAAGAGCAAGGAAACCAGGGACCCAGGTACAGGGTTACAGTCTTGCTTGGGAAGAGCAAGGAACCCATGTAAGGGCATACACTTCATTTGGGAAGAGCAAGGATCCCAGGAACACATATGCAGGCATACACTCTCTACACTCTCTCTAGGGAACAGCAAGGAGCCCATGTACGGGCATACACTCTCGCTTGTGAAGAGCAAGGAACCCAGGAACCCATGTACAGGCATACACCCTCGCTTGGGAAGAGCAAGGAGCCCATGTACAGGCATACACTCTCGCTTGGGAAGAGCAAGGAACCCAGGAACCCATGTACGGGCATACACTCTCACTTGGGAAGAGCAAGGAACCCATGTATGTGCATACACTCTCGCTTGGGAAGAGCAAGGAAACCAGGGACCCAGGTACGGGGTTACAGCCTTGCTTGGGAAGAGCAAGGAACCCATGTAAGGGCAGACACTCTCGCTTGGGAAGAGCAAGGAACCCAGTAAACCATGTACAGGCATACCCTCTCGCTTGGGAAGAGCAAGGAACCCATGTACGGGCATACACTCTTGCTTGGGAAGAGAAAGGAACCCATTTATGGGCAGACACACTCGCAAGGGAAGAGCAAGGAACCCAGGAAACCATGTACAGGCATACGCTCTCGCTTGGGAAGAGCAAGGAACCCATGTACAGGCATACACTCTCACTTGGGAAGAGCAAAGAACCCATGTACGGGCATACAGTTTCGCTTCGGAAGAGCAAGGAGCCCATGTACAGGCATAGATGCTTGCTAGGGAAGAGCAAGGAACCCAGGAACCAATGTACAGACATACACTCTTGCTTTGGAAGAGCAAAGAACCCATGTAGAGCCATACACTTACACTCTCACTAGGCAACAGCAAGGAGCCCATGTACGGGCATACACTCTCGCTTGGGATGAGCAAGGAACCCATGTACGGGCATACACGCTCACTTGGGAAGAGCAAGGAACCCATGTAGGGGCAGACACTCTCGCATGGGAAGAGCAAGGAACCCAGGAAACCATGTACATGCATACGCTCTCGCTTGGGAAGAGCAAGAAACCCATGTACAGGCATACACTCTTGCTTGGGAAGAGAAAGGAACCCATGTACGGGCAGACACTCTTGCATGGGAAGAGCAAGGAACCCAGGAAACCATGTACGGGCATACGCTCTCGCTTGGGAAGAGCAAGGAACCCATGTACGGGCATACAATCTCGCTAGGGAACAGCAAGCAGCCCATGTACGGGCATACACTCTCACTTGGGATGAGCAAGGAACCCAGGAACCCATGTACAGGCATACACTCTTGCTAGGGAAGAGCAAGGAGCCCATGTACAGGCACACACTCTCGCCAGGGAACAGCAAGGAACCCATGTATGGGCATACACTCTCACTTGGGAAGAGCAAGGAACCCATTTACAGGCATACACTCTTGCTTGGGAAAAGCAAGGAGCCCATGTACAGGCATACACTTTCGCTAGGGAAGAGCAAGGAACCCATGTACGGTCATACTCTTGCACTTGGGAAGAGCAAGGAACCCATGGAACCCATGTACGGGCATACACTCTAACTTGGGAAGAGCAAGGAACCCATGTACGCGCATACACTCTTGCTTGGGAAGAGCAAGGAAACCAGGGACCCAGGTACGGGGTTACAGTCTTGCTTGGGAAGAGCAAGGAACCCATGTAAGGGCATACACTTCACTTGGGAAGAGCAAGGATCCCAGGAACACATATGCAGGCACACACTCTCTCTAGGGAACAGCAAGGATCCCATGTACGGGCATACACTCTCGCTTGCGAAGAGCAAGGAACCCAGGAACCCATGTACAGGCATACACCCTCGCTTGGGAAGAGCAAGGAGCCCATGTACAGGCATTCACTCTCGCTTGGGAAGAGCAAGGAACCCAGGAACCCATGTACGGGCATACACTCTCACTTGGGAAGAGCAAGGAACCCATGTATGTGCATACACTCTCGCTTGGGAAGAGAAAGGAAACCAGGGACCCAGGTACGGGGTTACAGTCTTGCTTGGGAAGAGCAAGGAACCCATGTAAGGGCATACACTCTCGCTTGGGAAGAGCAAAGATCCCAGGAACACATATGCAGGCATACACTCTCTCTAGGGAACAGCAAGGAGCCCATGTACGGGCATACACTCGCTTGGGAAGAGCAAGGAACCCAGGAACCCATGTACAGGCATACACCCGCGCTTGGGAAGAGCAAGGAGCGCATGTACAGGCATGCACTCTCGCTAGGGAACAGCAAGGAACCCATGTAGGGCATACACTCTCACTTGGGAAGAGCAAGGAACACATGTACGGGCATACACTCTCGCTAGGGAACAGCAAGGAGCCCATGTACAGGCATACACTCTCGCTTGTGAAGAGCAAAGAGCCCATGTACGGGCATAATTTCTCGCTAGGGAAGAGCAAGGGACCCATGTACGGGCATATACTCACATTTGGGAAGAGCAAGGAACCCAGGACCCCATGTACGGGCATACACTCTCGCTTGGGAAGAGCAAGGAACACATGTAAGGGCATACAGTCTCGCTTCGGAAGAGCAAGGAGCCCATGTACGGGCATACACTCTTTTTTGGGAAGAGCAAGGAACCCAGGAACCAATGTACGGACATACACTCTTGCTTCGGAAGAGCAAAGAACCCATGTACGGCCATAGACTCTAGGCAACTAGGCAACTAGGCAACAGCAAGGAGCCCATGGATGGGCATACACTCTCGCTTGGGATGAGCAAGGAACCCATGTACTGGCATACACTCTCACTTGGGAATAGCAAGGAACCCATGTACAGGCAGACGCTCTCGTATGGAAACAGCAAGGAACCCAGGAAACCATGTACAGGCATACGCTCTCGCTTGGGAAGAGCAAAGAACCCATGCACGGGCATACACTCTTGCTTGGGAAGAGAAAGGAACCCATGTACGGGCAGACACTCTCGCATGGGAAGAGCAAGGAACCCAGGAAACCATGTACGGGCATACACTCTTGCTAGGGAACAGCAAGCAGCCCATGTACGGGCATACACTCTCACTTGGGATGAGCAAGGAACCCAGGAACCCATGTACAGGCATACACTCTCGCTAGGGAAGAGCAAGGAGCCCATGTACAGGCACACACTCTCACCAGGGAACAGCAAGGAACCCATGAATGGGCATACACTCTCACTTGGGAAGAGCAAGCAACCCATTTACAGGCATGCACTCTTGCTTGGGAAAAGCAAGGAGCCCATGTACAGGCATACACTTTCGCTAGGGAAGAGCAAGGAATCCATGTACGGGCATACTCTCGCACTTGGGAAGAGCAAGGAACCCAGGAACCCATGTACGGGCATACACTCTCACTTGGGAAGGGCAAGGAACCCATGTACGTGCATACACTCTTGCTTGGGAAGAGCAAGGAAACCAGGGACCCAGGTACGGGGTTACAGTCTTGCTTGGGAAGAGCAAAGAACCCATGTAAGGGCATACACTCTCGCTTGGGAAGAGCAAGGATCCCAGGAACACATATGCAGGCATACACTCTCTCTAGGGAACAGCAAGGAGCCCATGTACGGGCATACACCCTCGCTTGGGAAGAGCAAGCAGCCCATGTACAGGCACGCACTCTTGCTAGGGAACAGCAAAGAGCCCATGTACAGGCATACACTCTCGCTTGTGAAGAGCAAAGAGCCCATGTACGGGCATAATCTCTCGCTAGGCAAGAGCAAGGAACTCATGTACAGGCATACACTCGCGCTTGGGAAGAACAAGGAACCCAGGAACCCATGTACAGGCATACATTCTCGCTTGGGAAAGCAAGGAACACATGTATGGGCATACGCTCTCGCTTGGAAAGAGCAAGGAACCCAGGAACCCATATACGGTCATACACTCTCGCTTGGGAAGAGGAAGGAACCCATGTATGGGCATACACTCTTGCTAGGAAACAGCAAGCAACCCAGGAACCCATGTACAGGCATACACTCTTGCTTGGGGAGAGCAAGGAACCCATGTACTCCTCCTTCAACTACCCCTCCTTCCCCACAACTACAACTCCTTCTCCCACTACTACCCCTCCTCCAACAACCCCTTCTGCCACAATTACCCCTCCTTCTCCCACTACTACCTCCATTCCTCCCACTACTATTACTCACACGCCTTCCTTCCAATGTGTACCAGTCTTCTCATACTCACCCTTTTCACTATCCGTACTGTACACTTAAAACACATTCATGCACACTCACACTGCAGTGCCCCTATCAATCTTTATCAAATACCTCACCTGCTCCAACAATCTCCTATGTGCGCTGCCGCTCCGTTCTTCCAGAGGCTTGTCTCTTGCTCATCTCCACCTCTTACCTCACCTGGTACACCCAACATTCCTGCTTGTTGTATTTCTTTAAATCTCCCTCCCCGTTTCCTGATTGGTGTCCTGTTCCTGTTCAATCTAGATTCCCTTTCTCCCGGGAAGTGTATGTGCGTGGTAAAGGTTTCAAAAAGGGGTAAAGCCCCACCCATCGACTCTGCGACTGTTTGCCGCATAATGGTGGAAGTTCAGTGAAATTGCTTGTATTTTCGGGGGCCGTCTCCCCGACTGTGTTGATAAGTCTTTGCCATCTTCCCTGGTAGTTTAATGACTTAGTCCAAATAGGTAGTCTCCCACAGGTGCTTTCAAGTAGGACCGAGTTGTCTTTAGAACTGACACCCCTCTCCCTTTTCCTCTATCTCTCCCTCTCTCTCCCGACCTCCCTCCCACCCTCTCTGGTCGGCTTTGCCAGGAACTTCCTGACGTGCGGGTCTCTTGGTGGCATTGGAGGTTCTTTATTGTGGGTGATGCATTTTTGATGTTTCTTCGGGTCTAGTATACTGGTCCACATTCAATTTGGGGTATCTTGAACAAGAAGAGAAATACTGGTGAGCATCTCTTTTAAGAGGCATGGCAGGAGAAGTGGGTCTGCATGCTCGCATTCTGGCGCAATGGGGGGACAGGAAATAGGGCCGTCTCTGTGGCTATTGTCCACCTCAGTGATAGGGCTGGCACTGGATGGCTCCCTGGTAGGCCTACCAGCCGTGGCTGTAAGAATTTCCTGTCCACTCCAGACTAGTGGCCTTGTCACAGTATCCTGCATGAGCGTGGAAAGCATAATATGCCCCTGATCCTAATAAAGGTGAGTAACAGTGAGTTAGCGCGTGCCGGACGGCCTGTGGAGAGGCAGGGTAAGGGACAAGCTGAGTTGCTAATGTGCTTCAGCCCTATGGGAGACTAACAGTTCTCCAGCAAGTACAAGTCAGGGCAGCAGGCGTCATCCACATGTCCCGGATGATGAGGGGGAGGGGAGAATAACATGTGAAGCAGCTGGCAAGCCTCGGATGCAGAAAATCAACCCCCATATCCAAGAACACCATATCCGTACCCACCTCAACTTCCCCACATACAGATTAGGTTGGGGTGGAAGAGTGAAAAACATTCTGCTGATGGTCTCCTTACTCAGTCAAGGCTAGTACCCCAGGCAAGCCCCCTCACCCGTTGAAGAACATCATTTCTTTCACTTTTCTATTAGGATAGTACTATGGGTTTGGGTTGTTTGACCGTGGTAGAATTGTTTGCGGTGGAATTGACCATATTCAATTTCGCTGCAAATATGATTTTTTTACCATGGCCAAACACACCAAACCCATATCTCCACAATTCCCCAGTACATCCTCCCAGCCCCCCCTACTTATCTGTTCTCCATCCGCCACCTCTCCTGACCCTGCAGCTTCAGTTCTGTTACTCTAACGCAGGTCAGATTTGACGCCACATGGTCCCCTTTTCTTTTTTCTTTTTTTTTCCGCTCCTGCCTCCAGTGTTCAGGAACCAGGGGACACCCCTGCAACCCTCCAAAGCCAAAAATACAGAACATGGGGAGAGATAACCCAGAAAACTACCGTCCTATCGCCCTTCTTGACATCATGGGCAAGATTTTTGCAACCCTTCTTCTAACCAGATTCCATAGATGGGCAAGATCTGCACCTTGCTTGGACCAATTTCAAACGGGCTTTGTTAAGAATGCAAGCACCAGTATCAATATCATGATTCTTAACATCATAAAAGAAAACGTAAGTAATGGTGCACCAACAGTATACATAGCATTCATAGACTTGACGCAAGCTTTTGATAAGATCAGCCGACAAAAGCTGTGGGCGAAACTAGTCAACTGGAACTGTCCTGCAGAAATATTAGGCCCAGTGATTGCATTGCATACGGACACTAAACTCTGAGTCCGTTTAAACCGGCAAGGGATGTTATCGGATCAATTCTCATTGGAACGCGGTGTGAAGCAGGGATGTCCGCTCGCCCCGGCCTTATTCATTGCCTTTATGGGAGACTTCCAACATACACAACCAGCGGTAAGAGCCTTTCTGCCCAAAGTGGGCAATACCCCAATATCTAGATTGTTATACGCGGACGATCTGATCCTCATGGATCAAACTCAAATAGGCCTCCAGCGCCAACTAACCAACTTCACCAAGTACATTGATGAAAACGATCTGGAGATAAACATCGCTAAATTGACTATGGGGAAAAGGCGATTAACAACCACAGACCACGGTCGCTGGTATTTGAACAACATAAAAGTAGAAACTGTCTCTAGTATGAAATATCTGGGAATTATGATCGACTCAAAAAGATCGGAAAGTGCAACTCATCTAGCACTGTGGGCAAAAATCCAAACCTTGACAACCCAAACTAAACTAGTAGACCGGAAATATGGAAAATTCTCCCTACTCCCTGCAATCCAATTTTACAAACAAAAGGTAATGCCATCGATAACCTATGGCATGGACACGGCCCTGAATATTGACAACACCAAATGGGCGAAGCTGGAAGGTTACCTGTGGAAAGCCATGCTAGGCCTGCCCAAATCCTCATCAATACCAGCTGTTAGACGTGAATTGGGCCTACTATCGTTGAAAGCATCAGTCGACCAAAGTCAGATGAGACTACTTCGGAAAATTATTCTACCAGACACCCTACCGATTTATAAACTGATCCAGGTAGAACTCAATCAAGGTCGCTGCTATGCACTGAACAACTGGGAACAAAATCTTACAAAAAAGCTATCAGACTTGGCCTGTTCGCCTGAGGATCTCATCCTGAACCTGAACAGAATTAAGATAAAAATAGCCCAAGAAGATTGGATCCAAACTGGCGAGAAAACGACAGCAAATAAGTTACTCGCCCATTTACCCGCAACAACAAATAAACTAAATCAACCTATGAATTATTGTATAAAACTTCCCTACAAAAAACTGCAGAAAACATTTATGGAAATAAGATTTAATCAAATGCCAACTCAGGAAATCATAGCTATTTGTACGAAAACAGAATCACGAACCTGTAGACTCTGTTGAGAGTCAGAAACAGTGGAAACTTTAAGACATTTACTTTTGAATTGTTCTAAAATCGGCCTATCTGTTACCCCTGATGCATGACGTATCGCTTCGAGAGGAAGACACATGGTGGTGCCGCTTGATAGCAGGAGACAAAACCAAATGGTCAACGGCGACTGTAAGGATTTTAGAAGCTGCACTGAGTCCAAATCAGAAACTGCCAATTAATCAAGTTTGACTAAATGTATCTTGATGCTTCTGTTAATCCGGATATCACCTGTTTTTCTTGCTTTCGGGTTTTGTTTTTGTCTTCCCTTACCCACTCTTTTTACACTGTGTCTTTTATGTGAAACAACGTCTTGTAAAAATAAAATTGTTCTTTGATTATAAACAAGTAAATAAAAAAAATATAAAAAAGAACATGGGGAGAGGGGGACATCCCCGCAACCCCCGCTCCATGTGTTCAGTATTTTTTATATTCGATCGAATGGTACTGGCCGAATTCGGTCAAATGTACCATTCGATCAATTATATTCAATCAAGTTGGGTAATTCCGAGTACTATGGCTCACACCTGGCAGTGCCACGAGTAATCAGCAAACCAATGACCAATTTCTTATATGGTGTGCACTATACAAATAATCAATATTATTATTATTATTATGTATGGAGCAAACATGTCTATTGAGTGAAGCTTTTTGTGTAGTGCAAACTTAACAGAATCACTTCTGGGGGATCCCAATTTTGGCAGCCAAAGAAAATAATATCCATTTAGGGAGAGCAATTTTCCAGGATAAAAAGATTGGTTAAGGGGGCGGAGAGGTCTGACTGTGCCCCCAGTTGTCTAGTTCAACAGTTTGCAATTGTCTAAGCTTCAGACTACTCAATATCTTGTTTCATCAGAGGTTCTACTCCAGCATGCAATGCTGTCTGCATAGTAGTCTGCCAAGAGTTACACTTGTTCTCTGCGTTCAGGTGCCAACGTCTGTGGTAGGGTGTGGGGGTGTTCAAACATAAGTCACACCCCCAGAGGAAAGAACAATCTGCCCAAAACAAGAAAGTGTAGGGGTACATGTGTGCTTGGGTTTCAAAGTCATTCTTTTTTTGACTGGGCATAGAATGCTCTCTGATCCTCCATCCTGCCAGTTCCAATTATCCCCAATATTATCGAAGGAAACTAAACTAAGAACTAACCCACTTAAAGGGATACATAGTCACATTTATTTTGTCAACTATATGCAGAAGAATTCTCTCAAGTTATTGTGATGTTGGGTTGAGATGTTTTGCATGTTCTGGCTTTCTTAGCTCACATCATTATTCTTTGTTGTACAATAGGTGTAGTTTTATTCTCCCACTGTGAACTCATGGCTACTAACACCAGAATTCTTCTGTGTGAAGGCACACAAGAAGCCAAGGCTCGCTGAGCATCTCATACTTGACATTGGCCAACTCGAGATGCCTCATCTTTTCTCTGTGTTATACATGTTTGCCAGTGCTTTAAGTGGGGTAAGAAATTGAGGGGGGGGGGGCTCCTTTGGGGGCCTGGCTTTCATTGTGGGCGTGGCCTAAAAGTGCACAAACTATAGTAAGTTATGCACACTTGTGTGCTTACCTTATTATAGTAAGTTATGCACACTTGTGTGCTTACCTTACTATGGTTTGTGTACTATTCAAGCCACCTTTTATAAACATAGACATTTGTAACATATTTCTATGTTTCTATAAGATGGCTTGACACGTAAACAATTCAAGGCATCTTTTATAAAGCGTTGATGACAGACAAAACCCAAGGTGGCTTTGTCCGTCGACAAAGCTTTATAAAAGATGCCTTGAATTAACGTACACAATTCAAGGCCTCTTTTATAAAGCTTTGCCAACGGAGACAGACGCCTCGGGCTCTGTGATCTCTGCTCATAGCACATAGATCACAGAGCCTGAGGCACCTTTCACCCTATGCGAACCCGCGGGCTCTGTGATCTAATCTGCATATTAGATCATGGAGCCCACGGGTTCACGAGGGTCAGTGACCTGGGGAGGGCAAACAAAGGGACAGTAACTTCCTCTGATGACCCTGATGAGGGGTCATCAGAGGAAGTTATACTGGCTGACAGAAGTGTCGCCAGCCTGAGTGTCGCTGTGGTTGGCTGGCACTTCTGTCAGCTTGCCCGACATAATGACGGGCGCACCTCCCGTCGCGGCTGCGGCCGCGGTGGGATAATGTGTCCTGCCAATGTTGTGTGGGACCGGGGCCCGGCAGGCCCCGGCCCACTTTAAGCACTGATGTTTGCTAACATCACCTGCCATAAGTCATTATTTGATCGGAGATGCATCTAATTGAATAAATGTTGCATCCTCCAAAACCGATCATAGAGTAAGTTACAGAAATTAACTGATTATTTTTAGTTTAAGAAAATTGGATTACTTTGCAACTGAGTGTATTTTTTACAGAAGTTCAAACATAGTATTAGCAAGGAAGGAGAACTGTGCAGTGTGTTGTTTAAAAAAGCAAGGAAACAGCATAGCCTCTCTCAGAGATGATATCATGTATGCACTTATAATCAGTTCATTTCATCAAACACCATGGTGCTACAGAAGGTGGGAATTTCGCTTCTAGAAACCTGATTTGTCAACTGCAGATCGAATCAAATCTGAGCCCAGAGTAAGCATAGTCAGGGTGAAAAAACAGTATCGCCGGGAGTATGGAGTGTAGCCCCTCTCAGGGCATTTATGGCTCTGTGGTAGCGCCCAAGCAGTCAGTGAGAGTGCGTGTGTGCATTCTGAGACACTCACACTGACTGACCTGAAGTGCGAGAAGCTCACACTGCTGGGAAATGGGATGGGCTGTCACTGATGTGAAGTGAACTAAGCTGTGACTGAGGGAGCATTTTGAAGATCTGGCAATTGTTAGTGTGTGGCACTGACATTGTGAGCATCTTAAAGTGATGTCATCTGTTGGGCAGCGGCACTGTTGGACAGTATGAAGAGCTGCCCCTTCTGGGTAATGTGAACATGTTGCCCTGGTGGGCTACATGAGGAGTTACTAAAAGGGGCCAGAATGAGAGGCCACAATGTGGAAATGTGGGCAGTGGGAAGAACTGGCAAGGATAGACAAAAGTGAGGAGATTTCACTAGTGGCCTATCTGCGAGGCTGGCATTTGTGGGCACTTTGGGGATATGGTACTGTATTGGGCAGTGTAAGAGGTTGGCCTCCAAGAGCAGTATTAACAACTGGCAACAGTGGGCTACTAAAGGAGCTAGCACTGCTGCTAAGTTTGAAAATTGGCAGTGTAAGAAGTAGGCAACAGTGGCAAAAATAAGTGGGAAACTGAAACTGACAAACAGCATGAGAAGCCCACACTGCCGAGGAGGGAGGAGTATGCTGCAGTGTGCTTGGTGAGAAGTGTGCATTGGCCGGTAGTGTGATAAGCTGGCACTGGTGGGCAGTTTAAGAAGCTCATAACGGTGGTCGTTGCAAAGACGAGGCTCCGGTGGGCAGTGGCAGATGTTAGCATTGGTGGAAATTGTGTGGAGCTGGTAATTAGAGTGTGGGGCTGCGCGAGGAGCTGGCACATGTCGCGGTGTAGGAACCCGGCACTTGAACAGTGTGACAAGCTTGAACGAATGGGCACTGTGACAAACTGGCACCACCATAGAGTTCTTCAAGTCAAACTTCTCACCACCTGGCACCTAAAAGTAGCACCACATTCTCATCTAGTGCTCCCCCAAAAGTCACCAAGTGCCTGTAAGCAGTTCAGATTGCCCTTTACAGAAAGCTTATGGCCTGGTACAGAAATTATATTTGTGGAGCAAATTAGGAACTGCCTGGAGAGTCTCACATTTACCTTTTACCATCTAACAAAAATATTTGCAATGGGGCACCTTTGGAGATGAATGGATTAGTGTTGCAATGACCTTGTGGGCATAGAATCCACCATATATTTACCCAGATATATGCCGATGACGCACCAGGCATCTCCGAACGTGCAACGGTGCAAATCTGACCTTGCCTGGAGTATATTTGAGCAACAGGCGTGCAAACAGAATTGCAAAGGATTTGGTGGGGTGCACAGCAGAGTGTTTGAAGCTGAGACACCCCTCACATCTGATTCTGTTCCCCAGAATAAATCTTTGAATCTTAGACCATTGGTCCCTGCTGCAGTGGGTTCTGAGTATTGTCTTTAAGTAACACCATGGCAGGGAGCCCAGACAACCTCGACTGCCGGCCTGCCTGGAGGGACTTAACTACTTGCTGTAGCTATTGGCTTGAGTCGGGGCTGCTTCCCACTCCCGGGGCAGTGAAAGAATGTAGACTAAGGGCAGCCTGAGTCCAAAGAGGTCCAGGAACTGCTCAATAACCACAAAAGACACGGAAAGACTATTCCTCTTGCCCAAGCACAGTTAGTTCTAGATTGTATTATGTTTCCACCTCATGGATGGAAAATGGAGTCACTCTTACTCAACACAGAACAGTTTGAGGTCCTAGACAGTAATTTACTATAGGCAAGGCAGTGGGGCACCTTACACCTTGCCAGGGCCCAGAATTTTGCCGAGTGAAACTGCATCATAAGTGATAGCTTTGGTGAGTTGCAGCCAGCCACAGACTGGTCTATAGGGTAATGGGCCCATGGCTGAACCAAAAACGCAAAATGCTGGTGTGGGCCAGTTTTTTTGGTCAAAGTGGGCCACTTTTTTGTCCAATTTGGGCCAGTTTGATGAGCTACTTCACTATGCGGCTAATAGTTTTAACCAATGTTGCAGAATACAAATTCTTCAGAATGCACAATTTGCAGCACATTTTATTAAAAAAAAAAACTCCCCCTTGGGCATTATTCAACAAAAGGAATGAAAATCCAATTGCAATGGTGGGCAACTTTTTCATTGGTGTCCGAGACAATTTTATGGCCCAGTCCGACCTTGATTGCGGCAGAATTGCCGATAGCACTTGGGACACTGGGATTTATAGTTTTGGGTCGTTTATGGTAAGTATGAGCCTTGAAAGTGAGGTTTGCCAAAAAGTCTGTCTGACGGCATCAAACGTGCTGGGCCACGTGCCTCTATGCTAAAGGTCATTGTAAGAATCTATGCATCGCCTGTCCTGCCCCAGATCTTTAATTTCTCCGTTTAATTGAAATTGATCTTACTGTCTCTCCTCATACTGTGGGAACAGATGTGTGAATGGCTCAGACGAATGTTTCATTATTGCCCTGGACGGCAAACCACATGTCCCTAGACAACCCTTTTGGAATATGGCATGTCCTTGGCTACGGCACAGTCTTCAGCTTTTTCCTTTGCTTTTCTGTTGTTAGAAGAGGAAAGATAATGTTTTGTCGGATGAAAAGACCAGGCAGAGGTGGCAGCTGTGCATGGTGGATGTCCACTCGGGTTTACCCCAGAAAATCGATAAAAGAACTTTGCTATTCGAGCTTTTTGTATTCCCTTTTCTTAAGGTGGATCCTGTCCACTCTTCATATGCGCGCCTTCTCCTCTATGCTGTGAGCAAGGCAGAGTAGAAACGCTTTCCATTGTCAACCCTAACTCCTGGTTGGTTTCTGGAGGCAAGCATCTTCTGAGTGCAACACCTCCTTCACAGCTGATAGCTAAGTGATGGGCCGCCACCTTGTCCGCTGAAGTTCCCTTGAGCTGGTGTGTCTACCCAGCCAAGGCAAGGCGTCTGCAAGACCTGCTGTGCTTCCCCGAAAGCCAAAGTGGCTACATGCTGGTGCTTGGGTAAAGGAAAGTGCTGGAAGAGTAATGACAAGGAAAAATCAACATCTCAAGACGGCATCTTCCTGCCAAAGTCACAGAAAGCTCCCCAGACAGGATACCATTACACTGGATAAAGGACCTGGTGGGGCAGGCCCACAGGGTGCTTCAAAGGGGAAGCCTCCTCCCAAGTGTAACTTTGTTGGGAAGTAAAGGCATGACATCTTTGGACGTAATTCTAGCCAAGCTGAAGCTCCTTCATTGCACATTTGAAGTGCTTGGCACTTCTGTGCCTGAAAGATTGCCAGCTCACATGTCAGCTACTGGGCCATCTGTACGTTGTATACAGCAGAAGTATGCATTTGTACACTATGTGAATGGCAATGACCATCTTAGATGCCCGCATGCCCCGGCAACTGCCCTAATAGAATAGTAGCAACAGAGCATACGTGGGAAATATGTCTGTTTAACATCACACACTTTCCTGCAGAGAAACCTCTTTCACTTTGCATAGCAAAAATAGAAATGTTCAGGAGCGTACACCTGCAGAGAGGGCATTGCTGCCACACCCAGACAATGTCTCGGGAGGATAGCTCAGGGGCAACGTGCTTGCCTTGGAAGCAAGACGGCACGGAGCAACACAGGTTCGATCCCCGGGTCCGCGCTTAGCGTGTTATAAATAATCTATCATATCATATCCTGTCATGAAATGGCGAGAGCCTTGAAGCTAGCATTTCTTGATTATTTCTGCTCAAGGGGGTGGCAGCTCCATGTGGTGGCCCCCACAAACAGAGAGCTCCTGGCAGACCCCAACATGGCTGACCAGGCTTATATGACCCGACCCTCCACTGTTATGTGGCAAGGCCCATGAAGCACAACCTAATGAGAAAGGAGTTAGGTCTAAAACCCAAAGTGGCAAGAGAATTGAAAAGGAAGTGGAGGGATCCTGCCACCCGAGCAGGACTCAAGCAGAAGGGTCTAAGAGGCACAAGATGGACTCGAGGAGTGGTAGAGGAAGAGTCATCGCCTAAAGACGAGAGAGAACGCCTCAATCTACAGTACTCCAGTGCTGAGGGAGACCGTCTCTGACCTCAGTACCCGGTTGCCATGCACGAAGGTTCATGCCACAGGAAGCTCATGTGAACCCAGAAAGGATGAGAACCGGAGAGGGGCATTGACGTTTTTCGAAATTGGCTAGACATTAAGGGGTGCACTGAAAAGCCTGACAGAGTCCTTTGGACATGAGAGTAGTGCCGAGAAGCCTGACAAAGTGCCTAGCACCTGAGAGGGGAACCAAGAGGTTTGGAAAATGTCTTGAATCCGATTGAGGTGCTGAGAAGCCTGACAAAGTTCCTAGCATCTGAGTGGGGTACGAAGAGGTTTGAAAAATGTCTCAAATCCGAGAGGGATGATGACAATTCTGAAAAAAGGTCAGATCACGGGGGGCACTGAGAGGTTTTAGAAAGCGCTGAGCAGCGATTTCTAAAACCTCCAAGCGCCCTTCATGATCCGGTCGTTTTTCAGAATGGCCCTCTCAGGCTGGAGGCACCATTTAGAAGTTTAAAAGTAGCCTTGTGCCGGAGAAAAGTACTGAGAAACCTAAAGGCATGGGAACAGGATTAGGGCTGAGAATTGTAAAAGGCATGGACATACTTTGAGAAAGGACCTAGAGATTGGCAATATTGAGAAATGGGCGAGAAGAGTGAGCAAACAGCACCTCTGACGGACCAATCCTGACAGAGAAAGGAGACTTGACTATATGCAAGCACATGCGTCCCATAAATGCATAAAGAGCCACACCTTGAGACAGCACAACTATGTCCTTTTGCTATTAATACCACAGAACAGAACACTGTTGCTAAACGTCGGTCTTTCAGGGCTGCACGTGTACTCTGGAGATGTGTTGCTCTTTCTGAGATCATTGTTGTAAGCCACATGTTCCTGAGATGTGCACCATTTATTAAAGTAGACTTTAAAAAGTAAACCGCCTCAACTCAACTGAACATACCTGAAAGATGCCGGTCCTTCCACGATTGACCAACCTACGTTTAATGTGACATTGCTCTCTCTCTCTCTCTCTCTCTCTCTCTCTCTCTCTCTCTCTCTCTCTCTCTTTCTCTCCCTCTCTGTCTCTCTCTATCTCCCCCTCTCTGTCTCTCCTGCTCTCTCTATCGCTCTCTCTCTCTCTTTTTCTCTCTCTCCCTCTCTCTCTATTTCTCTCTTTCTCTCTCTCTCTTTTTCTCTCTACCTCTATCTCTGTCTCTCTTTCTCTCTCCCTCCCGCTCTATCGCTTTCTCTCTTTTTCTCTCTCTCCCTCTCTGTCTCTCTCTTTCTCTCCCTCTTTCTCTCCCTCTCTGTCTCTCTCTATCTCCCCCTCTCTGTCTCTCCTGCTCTCTCTATCGCTCTCTCTATCGCTCTCGCTCTCTCTTTTTCTCTCTCTCCCTCTCTCTCTATTTCTCTTTTTCTCTCTCTCCCTCTCTCTCTATTTCTCTCTTTCTCTCTCTCTCTCTCTTGTTCTCTCTACCTCTCTCTATCTCTGTCTCTCTTTCTCTCTCCCTCCCGCTCTATCGCTTTCTCTCTTTTTCTCTCTCACCCTCTCTGTCTCTCTCTTTCTCTCCCTCTCTGTCTCTCTTTCTCTCCCTCTATCTCCCCCTCTCTGTCTCTCCTGCTCTCTCTATCGCTCTCTCTCTCTCTTTTTCTCTCTCTCCCTCTCTCTCTATTTCTCTCTTTCTCTCTCTCTCTCTTTTTCTCCCTCTATCTCCCCCTCTCTGTCTCTCCTGCTCTCTCTATCGCTCTCTCTCTCTCTCTTTTTCTCTCTCTCCCTCTCTCTCTATTTCTCTCTTTCTCTCTCTCTCTCTTTTTCTCTCTACCTCTCTCTATCTCTGTCTCTCTTTCTCTCTCCCTCCCGCTCTATCGCTTTCTCTCTTTTTCTCTCTCGCCCTGTTTGTCTCTCTCTTTGTCTCTCTCTCTCTTTCTCTCTCTCTCTCCCTCTCTTTGTCTCTCCCTCTTTCTCTCTCTCTTCTATACACATCACACTATAAACTGGATTGATTAGTCGCCCCCGGCCCCCTCCATACGCAGTTCACACACGTGAGATGCAAATTACACACAGATCTCTAGAGTGGCGGCTCAACTCACTGGATTGCCTCAAACACGTTTCAGCTGAGCATTTGACTGAATGAAATTCGGGGTACAGATCAAGTTGTTGCCAGTGGGACACAGTCATGTCAAATTGTTTGTCAGGATAATTTTGGGGTTGCGTCAGACTGAGCCCCAGATTTATTGTCACATTTCACAGAATCATTTTTGCAAATTATCACACACTGCTTCCAACACACTGTCTATTGCACATCACAAAGCAAGGCCGCGAATGCAAGACTGCTGTCAATTCACGAAGGGCTCGTGGGTGCCATGTTGTATAGCAAACAGTAGCAACGTCTCCAGTTTAAGAGAAGACTTTGTTGTGAGTGATACGGAAGGGGTATTATTCCATTGCTTTCGCACAGGAATGACTTGTAGAAAGATATGTTTTTTCTAAGTCTCTTCTTTAAGTACTTGCTTGTTCTCCACAGGAGGAAGATGATGATGGCTTGCCAAAGAAAAAATGGCCGACAGTCGATGCATCCTACTACGGAGGGCGCGGAGTCGGGGGCATTAAAAGAATGGAGGTGAAAATAGCAAGATCCCTGCATGCATTACTGGCTTGCCGAGACTTGGACGTCCCGAGCAAAACAAACCATATGGATGTTGTGTGTAATAAATCCCAGCATCTTGACTTGAACAGATTTTGAAGACTGATTGTTTGTAGTTACCTGTCTTCATGTATGCTTTTCCTGTTATGTACTTATACACCTGGTCCCACTCTTTCCCTAAACATATAATTCTGTTTGGAACTTATGGATGCAATCCAGCTCTGTCATAGGTATGTAGTTTTGTTCGATACTTATGCATTGAGTCCTGCTCTATACCTGTACATAACCCCCACTGTGTATTGTGATGAGTTACCATCCACAAACCATCAAAATATTTGGTTGACAAAGAAAACAGACTACTAAAGTCTGTTTTTCATATCCATGACACATGGGCCCGGACCAAAGGAAGGCCCAATAAAAGAAGAACTAACCTGAATGATGAGGGAAATGCCATAAGAGATGCACAATGGAGCAAAGAGCTGTAGTCAGAGTTATCAGATGTAGAGGAAACCGATGGCAAGGAGAAGTTGGCTGGTGTAGACAGACCAAAGCAGATGGAGTTTCAATAGAGTCTGAAGCACCACCAGACATGCTGCCACCCTATGGGCGGCTTTGGGCCTCTGCAGATTGGACCATATATCTGCAAATGTTGTGAGGTTCCCTGACGACCAATAAAAGCGTGGATTGACTTTAAAACTCTGTCCATTGCACATTGATTTATCTATAATGAGGCCCCCCAATACTCGAACAACCATATCACAAAGAAACAGCATTGTCGCTCCCTCTGCTCCTCCAACCACCTCACCCTGGTCGTCCCACGCTTTAAACTCGCCAGAGCATGAGGGGTGCGCTTCAGCACCACTGCACCATCTCTCTGGAACTCATTTCCCTTGCCTCCGAGAAATGAATCATCTTACCCACCATACAAGAGACTTTTGAAAACTTGGCTGTTCAATAGGTACGACTAACTTCAATCTGGATCATTCCATTATGAACTCAATACTGAGTTGTTACCTTGATTGTTCGTTGAACCTTCACCTTTCTTGCCTTCTGTACAAATCCTGTGATACCCGTGGGTCTGGGCATTACACAAATGTAAAAATAAAAAATAATGATAAATATGGAGAAGACCAGGTGCGTTGGAACCAAAGACCAACGTGCCACATTAGGAGGTAGAATGACTGGTGAGGAGGCTGTTGGAAGCCCAAACCACTGAGTTTCCAAAGAAGCTGGGTGAAGTTGCAGTAGGCAAAGTGCAACTGGACGTGGGGGGCTGCATGCTGCCAAAGGCACTGCAGAGCCTCCAGGATGCTGGAGAAGCAGGGGATTCCATTTACATACGTGATGGAAGTCCATAAAGGAGAGCAAATGAAAGTCTACAAAACGACATTCCGATCGAGGAAGATGAGGCGAAACGAATGCTGATTGGAAGGCCTGAGAGCCTAAGTGAATGCTGCTAGAGACCCATCACTGACCGCCACCACACCGTTGTGGGAGACACCATGTGGAAAAGAGGGTGAGCGTTTGCTGAGGTGCCCTTGAAAGTAGAGGACAAGCAGATGGGATAGCCTTTGCAAAAGCTCTAGGGTAAACAAGCCTGAACCAGGGTAGAGCCCCCAAGGAGTTAAGAGGTTGGCCCACAGATGGCTGGTAAACGAAAGTAGAAGCAAGTGTGAAATGCTGCATTCTGGGATTTGTGGTACACAAATCCGGCAGCACCATACACAAGTAAGAACATTGAAGCAACTGAAACACTGCATATTGGAAACTGTTGTGAAAACTCCCAAAACGCAAGGCATTTCAATAGGAAGAAATGAAATGAGGATGCATGATTGTTGCCTTGGAACTGTGGTACCAAGCCTCAAAGAGCCAGTAAATAAGAATTGATAAAGGTGCGAAACACTGTATTGTCAGAACTGTGGCACAAAGTTACAAAATATTTCACATTTGAAGAAAGAGAATTTGAAGAAATGAGAAACAAATGCATGTTGGGAAGCAAACTAAATTATACGCAGCACTGTAAACCATAACAGAAAAATGATTCTCCAGGGGGCAACATTTCTACATTGGAGCACATTCCACATGAAGAGAGTGATAAAAAGGTAGGACATTCTAAAACTCTGAGCTGGAAAATGTGGGACTAGAAGAGGATAAGTCAAATGGTGTCAAAAAGTGAAATAGTCTAAAGGGTTGAGTAACTAGGGGGGAGTCCCAGGGCCAAAGAGACACTTGCCAGCAGAAGAAGAACCGATTCTAAAGTGAGAAGCAAAGTCATGGCTATAACGCCTGAAATATAGTGTCACTGGAAACCAACAATCCTGCCCACTGTGGAAAAACCTTTCTGATATTAACAGTCTATAATAGCAATTTTATTATATTTTAAAAGATGTATATCAGCTACTTCCCACAGTGTAGGTTGAGCACTCCAACTATGGATAGCATGCAATACTGCTCTGTATGGATGCATACAATTGTTCTCTGTACTTATGGGCATAGTCCTGCACTGTACCAACACAAAAGTCCCTCTACCTTTGTATGTAAATTCTCTAGACACTGCCCCACTAGACCCACCAGAACTCCTTACCTGCACCAACTAAAGATCCCTAACTATAACCTAAAAACAGCAGGAGGCTCCAGTTTTTCCAGTGCTCGCAGCACAATGTTGGAACACCCTCCCTCCTACAATTAGATCGGAAACCGCGTTCTGGCCATTCAGAGCCATGGTAAAATCATGGCTACTAGCCTAGACATCTAGACTCTCGCCGACACGACCGTCCAGCCGCCGCTCTCTACCTGCAATGTAATTGTAATGCAACTAGTAATGTTTACTCTTTCTACTGCCTATTCAGGACCAACCTGTAACCCGGTCCTCACTCGCCACTGTAACTATTTTGTGCCTATTCTCTGTACATACTCTTCTCGGTAGATTCTACTCTTGTATGTAAACATTCAGAGCCTGGACCAATGTATACTCTGTCTGTTGTATTATGATGTTCGTGTAACGATATGTAACTCTACTGTGCACACGATTATGCACCCAGCTACCTGAGGGTTCGGACGTGCTTTATAAATAAACAAACTAAACTAAACTAAACTAGCCCTGCCCTTTAACAACAGACAACAGTTGTACTCTTCCTCTGAAGATAATTCTGCTTTGAGCAAGACTTAACATCCTGTTCTGTAATGATGTATGTAGCCCTGCTTTGTACAAAGTCCTGCCTGCCCTCTGACTACACACGTGGTCTTACTCTCCATCAACGCATGCGTAGTCTAACTCTCATTCAGAATTATGAGAAAATAAATCAACGTTTCCAGAGAGAATTAAAGACCTGAACATTGCACTAGTCCTTGGCGATGGTGCGACTGAAATCCTGAAATTCTCAGACACATTTGTGTTGTCTCCAAGCCTACTCCTGTGGTGCCTGGACAAGGTGGACACAGACACTTGGTTATAGCAGATCTTCTGTTCTTTACAGGTGGCGCACAATCCAGTTTTAATTAAAGTAGTCAAAGAAGTAACAGAGAGCAGACCATCCGCAGTCAGAGGGCACGCTATTTACTGGTTGCATTGCCACAGAATATCATACAGACTGACTTTGAGACATCAATATGTGCATTTAATATTTTCAGGTTCGCTGGGGAGATAAAGGCTCTACTGAGGAAGGTGCAAAACTTGAGAAGGCCAAGAATGCGCGTGTCAAAATGCCAGAGCAGGAGTACGAGCTGCCCTCGCCCCGGATGCTGAACAATCACATGCGGAAATCGTCACCCAGGAAATGGTATAGTCCAATAAAGGTATGCTCCAACGTCACATGGTGAATTGAAATATGAGAAATCCCCCCTAGGAAGTTGCGATCTCTGACTAGGGTTATGTGTCAGGCTCAGATAATGAAGTATATAATATGGGAGATATAACACTACGAGTTGTAGTAGTCAATAAACCTAATCCCAAGAATCAGAGGGTATATTTCATGGGAAATCCACCATATGATCTGGAAGTTTCTAATAAAGCTATTTCCCAGCGTTAGAGCATGAATATCATAGGGCATTCTCCATAGGATCTATCAAGATAGGTCTCAATGTTATAGCATAAATAACATGATAAATCCACCATAGGATCTTCCAATCTACGATAAAAGGTATGTCCAACTGTTATAGAATGAGTAAAGTGGGAAGAACAAATGACTTACCCATGATAATATTCTTTCTACTGGATATTCCTCCCACGGAGTCTGCATTTGTGATATATCCATATCCTGTTTTGGAAAAGAATTCTGACAGCAGAGGGCACTGTGGGGCATCGAGTCGATGTCCCTCGACAGATACCATTGCTGCATCCGGATGTGACATTGATGACAGTAGGAATAGTATGCACTGCGCCCGTTGCCTCAGCTCTTAGTTTGTCCCTCTTTCTGCACAGCCAACTTGAGAATTAGATAACCTGCATGGGCATTAAAAGAGAGAAGTATATTAAAAATGCACCCACGGTCAGAGGGGTAGGCTGGAAGTGCAATGAAGAATCCGTGGAAGGAACATCCAGTAGAACATTACCAGGCAAAAGTAATTTGTTCTTCTAATGGATTGTGTCCTCCCACAGATTCCTCATTTTGGATAGAATGTCATAGCAGTTTTGGAGATGGAGGTTGAGAAGTGGACTTTTTGGGAATTCTGATTAACACATAATATTGTGTAGAACCGCTTTTCCAAAGTGGGTGTCCTGGCCCGAAAGAGTGTCCAAACAATAATGCTTTGAGAAAGTGTGTAGTGAGGACCACATTGCGGCATTGCTTTGTGCATTGGTACACCTTAGGTGGAATGGGCTCTTAGGTTTTTCAGAAGCATCTATTCCTGCAATGGAGTAGCACCCAACAACGCAGAGAATTATCAAACACGATAATGTTTGTTCTGTCATGGTTTGGCCCAGCCAGTGGCCGGTATAACCAATACATGGTTGGTCATGTTACCTGACATCTTTTCGGGTCAAGCCTGTGTAATCTATTTTCATCCTTAGATCAGTGAGGAGGTGGATAAAAAGCTGGTAAAGTTATTTTCTGCGTTAGATGGAATTCAGACACAACCGTGGGAAGAAAGGAGCGACTAACCCTCAAAATTACCTTCTCCTTGAAAAATATTGTAAAGGTTGGTTTACATGACAGGGCTTGTAACTCACTCTGCAAGCAGAAGTGATGGCTACCAAAAGGATTGTTTTCATTGTTAATAACTGGAGAGGTTCAAATGGTGCTCCCATTAAGAAGGTTAATACCAGGTTCAAATCCCAGAACGGGACCAGAAAACGGACTAGTGGGAAAATAGTCAGTCCTTTCAGGAATTAAATGACATTTGGCATCTTAAAGTTCCCCTTTCCTTCTCTACCCCTTCTCCCTTCCTTCTCACTTTTCCCTCATCTCCAATATCCAAGGAAACTGTTTTACATATACTTACGCTGGTTTGTCTCATGTTTGTTAACTTGCTTCTTCCATTATTGTATCTTGTTGTTTTATTGTAAAGCGCTTTGGATTAAAGCGCTATACAAAATGAATAAACATAAACATAAACATAACATAAAGTAAGAGCCCTGCTCTGGAATGTTTTTTAAAATGGATAACACCGCCAGGTATCCCTTGACGGTAGCCACTTGCAACACTTGATGGGCTAAGTGCAGAGGAAAGAATGCACTGCAGGTGTATTGCAAGTGAAAGGATCAATATCTTTAGCTCTACACCAGCTGCAAACTTGTTCCGATAGCAGCGGCATTTTGCTTTTGTTTCTGGGCTTCTGACCAAAAGCAACACCTCCATCACCTCTTCTGGGAGATCCCGATCTTTGCCTTTTAACCTCTTAGAAACCAGACATGAAGGTTCAGAGTTCTGATTTCTGGATGAAGAAGACAACCTCCCTCTTGTGAGAGTAGGTCCACTATCTTGGGAAGACGGAATGGAGGGCAGATGGACATGTCTAGAAATTCCAGGTACCATGTCCCCCTGGCTCAATCCAGAGTAATCATAGACTTCCCGAACTTCCTCAACCTCCTGATTACATGAGGAATGAAGGGGACTGGTGGGAACGTGTACAGGAGTAGAAATTTCAGAGTGTCTACCAGAGCTCCTCTCTGAGAAAATTCTCTGGAAACAGAGTTACTTGAGGGGTTCCCGAAAGGGCAAAGATCTCTATAAGGACTTCATTAACGAACTCCCACTCGTGGGAGATTGTGCTCTGCCTGCTCAGATCGTCCGCCATCATATTATCTTCTCTGGCTAGGTGAACAGCAGAAGAGAGATACTTTTTGTAGCACCCAAAACCAGATCTTCATTGCTTCCCTACACAGTGATAGTCATCCCTACACCTCTTTTGTTGAGTAATGCACAGCCGTTGTGTTGTCTGTCATTATCAAGACATTCTTTCCCTGCATGGACAGCAAAAAGACCATCACCGCCAGTCTGAATACCCTCAGCTCTAACAGATTTATGTGTAGCTATGATTGTGATGGGGACCAAAGACCGCTAATCGTGAGGTCGCTCATGTGAGCTCCCCATTCCGTGAGGGACAAGACTGTGACTACTGTTATCTTTGGCCAAGGTGCCAGAGATGTTGCCCTTCCATCACATTATCCTTGGAAGCCCATCACAGGAGATCCTGTGCGACCTTGCTTGGGACCTGAAGAAGGTACATCATCCTGCCTGAGAACTGTGATCATTGGGATCTGAGGGCTCACTGAAGGGATCTCCAGATAACACTGTTACCCATGCTTCTTTTCTGTCTCCTCTCACTATGTTTTCTTACTCCCCTCATCTTCAGGGGAAAGGAGGGGGGCATTGGTATTCTTTTTCACTCCATAGGGTGCCTCGTCTCTACAATCTCTCACCCCTTGTTTGTTTGTTTGTTTGTTTGTTTATTATTATTTGTTTATTATTTATAGGGCGCATTAAACCCTTAGGTAGCTAGGCACACAACATGACAAGGTTACTTATGGCTTTGTTACATTTGCATAGATGAGTATATACAGGTGCAAATAAGGTACAATTCACATTTGCAAGTATGTACATGTGCAAGGGTAGTTACAGAATAATTTACAGTTTGCATATTTACAGGAATATGCATGTGCATAGGTAATAATCGTTAGTGCATCATTGCTAGTTGAGACAGAGAGAGTAGAGTAGAGAGCGATATGTAGCTATAGGTTATAGGTCTTTGTGGCGTAGCCATTTGCGGGTGTTGCGCTTAAAGCTATTGTAAGATTGGTATCTTCTTAACTCAACTGGTAGAGCATTCCATTGCTGAGTTGCTTTTACAGGGAAGCTGTTTCCCCCTATTTTTTGTAGGCAGAATCTGGGGATTTGGAGACATTAGGAATTGACTGTTCTAGTTGGGCGTGTAGAGGGTTTTCTGGTTATTCTTGCCTTCAGGTATGGAGGTGCTGCGTTGTTTAGGCATTTAAAGGTTAAAGTGACCATTATGAGGAGGATCCGATCAGTGAATTTGGCCAATTGTGGTGTCTTCTGGCGTTGGAGATGCGCTCTCTAGTAGTTTTAGGGCCATTCTAAGCACATTTTTTGCAGAGTTTGTAATTTGTTTGTGATAGATTTATTACCACCTGCATAAAGTGAGTTGCAGTAGTCCAACTTTGAGAGGATGAGGGCATTTTCCAAGATGATACAGCTAGCTGGTGAGAGGAAGGGTCTACATGCTTTGATAAGGTTGCCGGTGTAGGCAGTGGATGAGGCCAAGGAGTTTACTTGTTTTCTTAGGGAGAGTGTGGAATCCAAGTAGAAGCCCAGAGTCTTCACTTCTTTGGCCACTGTAATTATGTTGCCGTCGATGTTGAAGGCATTGTAGTTATCGTTACGTTTTTTTAGGTTGTTGGCTGAACCAAGGATTAGTATCTCTGTTTTATCGTCATTCAGGCAGAGGCCGTGGGTTGCCATCCATGTCTGAGTAAGGATGTAGATTTTGTTCACTAAAGCTATATCCGATGTAAAATTGCCCATAAGGGGGATGCGGATCTGGGTATCATCTGCATAATTTGTGTAAGTGATAACCAGCCTGTCCAATTTATCAAATAGAGGCTTAGTGAAGATATTGTACATAGTGGGCGAGACACATGAACCTTGGGGGAATCCACAGGTTATTATGATTGGGTCTTCAGAGACTGCCGTGGAGAAAACTCTCATGCTTCTGTTATCAAGAAATGATTGGACCCAGGCTATAGCCTCACTTGAAAAGTGGGCCGCCGATGCTAGGTGTTTGCATAGACCTACATGGTCCACCAGGTCAAAGGCCGCTGACAGATCAAGGAGGAGTAACATGGCTGTGTTTCCTTTATCGTTAACTTCATCAATTAGGCGTAAATTGCATGAAAAGGATATAAAGTATTGACAAGGACGTTGGGAACAATTGACAAACATGATAAATAAAAACAAAAAGAAAAGTATAAAATCGATTAGACAATGCAAGGCTAAGAACGATTGTGTATGCGCAGAATGGTCACCCAGTATGTTATGTAATTACAGGGCAGTGATTGCCACATTCAAAAACCAGATGAATTACCTTGTAAGGGCTTGAATAGGAGAATTGAATGCTAGAGAGAAGAAGAATATAGCCCAAATAAGGTTCGATGATCCAGAATAATGTTTCTGCCTAATAAAAAATCGATTAGTAACTCATATAGAAAAAGACAGTTAGAATTGAAATCCTTACCTATAGAGTATTGCAATTAAGGACTTCAAAAATACAATGTGGGTTCACAGGCTCCACTGCAAATATAAAGCATTTATAAATTGTATTGCTTGTTACCTTTAATTGTGTACGCAAAACTATTGAAATTAAAGTTAGTATAGGCGTTCGCACAAATACTTATATAGTTGCAATTGCAATTGGACTCTTAAGACGAAAAGAAGGCAACTGTGGAAAGTGTCAAGAGCAGCATGGAAGCAGCATCACATGCAAGGGGAGACAAAAACAAACCACCAGAATTAGTGGTGCTAACCGGTCCTCATAATAGAAGAATGAGGTAGTCACATGCGCATGGCTCCTGCTTGATACTAGTCTGCAGGGGTCTGCGCGAAAGACTAGACTTGCCGGCGTTTCCGCACGTAGTAGGGGGAACAGGAGCCTCGCGTGTGTGCGCAGCTACTCCTATATTAATAAAGTGCATGAAGTGTTACTGCCACGCAGAACCCGGAAGCATGGCGCATACAGGCGACCGTATTGAGAGTAGTGCTTCATTATGGGCTGAATGACAAGCTGAATAGCAAACTTCTTATGGGCTGATATTAAAAGAAAAGAATTTCTAACTCCTGCATTAATTGCGAATCAAATGGGAGACGAGGAGCCAATTAGTGGCAAAAAATGGGTATACCTAAGCCGTAGCTGATATGATGCACAAGTTACTCTCCGCTAGGGTGGTGGAGCGTTTCCTCTTGTTGGGTTTGCCACCCCTTGTCCCCCTGTATTTGGGCCTGGGGTTAAGGTATTTGTAGCAGGTGGGATTTGAAACAAAACTTTTTTCATGGCAGCAATTGCTGCTTGCCGATTGCCTTTTTTGAAACGGCGTATTTGTTCTAAAAAAGGTGAAGGACAAGTATTATTAAGTACATCTGACTGAGGTTCGGAAACTTCTGGACTCTCATCATCTAATGATGTCAAGTCATTGTCTGGTGTCGCCGAAACAGGGGCTCGGCTTGTACTTGGTTTTTCACTTTCGCTTTCTATATCAGAGCTAGCTGGTGAAGACGCCAGACTGCTACTTCTAGATTTGGACACCTCATCATATTTGGGTTGATAGTTGTAAACCCTGTTATCCCGGTAGTCCCTATCATCTCTTGAAATTTTACAAGATTTACAGAGTTTTACCTCATCCTGATGTCTGCATAACCTGGTATATAATGTTTTGAAATTTGTATCAATGGTTACGCTTGGTGCATCGAAGAGGGCAATCTCTTCTTTAACTGCGTCAATCTGAACTACAATTTGTGCGTGATCTCGTTTAGCGTGCTCTATTAATAACTTAAGCATGTCATTGGAGCTAGCTGTTAAATTGGATTCCCATTCGGTTGCTAAATCTCCATCTTCGGGATCCTCAAAATCTGGCAAAATTAATGTACAAAGCCCACGTGGAATTTTATTTTCTTGAAGATAATGAGTAAGAGTAGTTTGTTCCCAGAATTTGTTGATCTCTTTTATACTAAGGCGTTCTAATCAAATGAATTTAGATCTGAGATCCTCAGTTTCCGAAGTAAGTCTCTTAAACGGGTTCAGGGTTGAACCCCTTGGTGCAAATAAAGCCTTAATATCATCTTCACGTGTTAATATATATTCTGCTGCTTGAGCCATGACTAATTATAATTTTGGTAAATAATGGTCTGGCAGCCAATCCTCGTTATCCAAAGTTAAATGATTTGAAAGAATTTTGCCAGCATGGATAGTAGAGGTTAGGCGCCCTGACAAAGAATAAGGTGTCTAGGGGCTGCAATTGGGAGCAAGTTATAGTCACCCTGTCAGGTGGCTACGTCAAGGGATTGTTAAGAGTGGGTTTGCTGCCATGAATTGTGCACACATCCAATTCATGGGCAGTAACGCTTCATGCACTTTACTAATATAGGAGTAGCCATGTGCACACGCGAGGCTCCTGTTACCCCTACTATGTGCGGAAACGCCGGTAAGTCTAGTCTTTTGCGCAGACCCCTGCAGACTAGTATCAAGCAGGTGCCATGCGCACGTGACTACCTCATTCTTCTATTATGAGGTCCGGTTAGCACCACTAATTCGGGTGGTTTGTTTTTGTCTCCCCTTGCATGTGATGCTGCTTCCATGCTGCTCTTGACGCTTTCCACAGTTGCCTTCTTTTCATCTTAAGAGTCCAATTGCAATTGCAACTATATAGGTATGTGGGCGCACGCCTATACTAACTTTAATTTCAATAGTTTTGCATACACAATTAAAGGTAACAAGCAATACAATTTATAAATGCTTTATATTTGCAGTGGAGCCTGTGAACCCACATTGTATTTTTGAAGTCCTTAATTGCAATACTCTATAGGTAAGGATTTTAATTCTAACTGTCTTTTTCTATATGAGTTAATAATCGATTTTTTATTAGGCAGAAACATTATTCTGGATCATCCAACCTTATTTGGGCTATATTCGTCTTCTCTTTAGCATTCAATTCTCCTATTCAAGCCCTTACAAGGTAATTCATCTGGTTTTTGAATGTGGCAATCACTGCCCTGTAATTACATAACATACTGGGTGACCATTCTGCGCATACACGATCGTTCTTAGCCTTGCATTGTCAATTAGCATTAGCAAACCCACTCTTAACAATCCCTTGACGTAGCCACCTGGCAGGGTGACCATAACTGGCTTCCAATTGCAGCCTCTACACACCTTATTCTTTGTCAGGGCGCCTAACCTCAACTATCCATACTGCCAAAATTCTCTCAAATCCTTTTACAGAGTGCCCCGGAGTTCCGAGTGACCACAGAAATTACTGTGCTGCAGATCCATTCGCAATGAGCTTCAGTCTGTGCACACCGGCCTTCCTGCTGGGCTTCGCCTCCGCTTCTCAACTTCGGTCGCTCTCCGCCTTCCCTCTCAAGGGCTCCCAGTCCTGCACGGCACTCTCGGCGGGACGCCCAGGATCTTTGTTGCGTTCCTGCATCTCACCCCTTGTTATGACCCTTCCTGGATTCTCATCTCCTCCGGTCACAGCATCTGTACGCCCTGCACCGCTCACGCCTTCCTCTTTTTGGTTCTGCACGCTACTTTTATATGCTCCCTGATTACTAATGGGTTGAAGGTTAAACAAGGTATTCCTAATTGCCTGACCTTGTATAACTCCCTTAATGTGACATGCCTGATCTTCATAGCTATATGCCTCTGAACCTCTCTTCTTTGTCACAGTACCAGAGTGGTTTTTACAATCGGAAATCTGCATTGCTCCTAGTTGCCTCTTCTTCCCAGTACTTAACGGAAATGTATAAGGGATGACGGAATGTGATTGGCAATAACACATAAAGGCAAAGGGAGGGGAGGGCAGGTTAATCACAGGAAAGAGGGTATACCATTTCTCGCCATCAGGTACCCTGTCTCCAATCCCCAAGGACCCTCCACTCAAGTGATCTCCCTCACTTATCCACCCCCAGGGTTGGGATCCACGTGCGATGGCCCTTCCCTTCGCCATCTAAACAGAATATCCCAGGGGAGTGGAGGTGAGCGCACTTTCCGGTTTCTTACAGATGTCAGAGTGTGTGAGATTCTATTTGGAACATGATTATTTCAATCTGCCCTGCCTTGGGGTATTCCACCCAGGACTGGTTGAAACAGTCGCCTACACGTAAATAGTTCTTACCTAAAAATGTAACTGAATAAAGGACTTACCTGAAGAATTTAGCTGCATGTACTGTACATATTTTTTTTACTAAAGATAGGTCCCAGCGCTAGAGAGTGAATAGCACAGGAAAGCTACCACAATTATTTGTAATCGCTGATAAAAGTATGTTCCACTGTCAGAGAATAGATAACCTGGGAAATCCACCAGAGGAAGTGGCAGCAGCTCATACAGATGAGTCCCAATGTTTGAACATGAATAGCAGGGGTCATATGTCAATAAAGACATGCCCCAGTGCAAGAGTGGAAAGCATGAGACTACCAGGACGTGGTAGTGTCCACTAATGATATGGCCCAACATCAGAACAAAAAAATGCATGGGAAATCCAACACAGGACGTGGTAGATTTGGAGAAAGATTTGCTGAATGTCAGATGGTGAACCGCATGGCACATTCCTCTTAGGATGTGGTAGATTCCCTTAAAATAAGTGCCATCACCAGAGGGAATCTCATGCACAGTCCAGCAGTGGAAGTGGTAGTCCCTGATGAACAAGCATCGCAGTGGCAAAGGGTGAATAGGTTGGGAACTCCACTACCAGAAGTGGCAGTATCCCAAGAAGATACGTCAAATGTTAAAAAGCGAATAGCACGGGAAATACACTACAGGAATTGGTCACTCCTGATTAAGATATGTCCCTTTAGCAAATCATAGCGTGAGCAGTCCCCCATAAATATGTGTAGTGAAAAATAAAGGTATGTACCAGAATAAAGACTATTAATTGGAAATTAATCTTTACAAATTAATGTTTAATTTAGATTGGTTATAATAACTGAGGTGTGATCTAAGTCCTACTCTTTGTGAAATAACAAATGATCTTTCCTAAATCATGAGGAATCGCCCTAAAACGTGCTCAACCAGCAATGTGTAAATACCATTGTTCAGTAACATTCGCGTTATTTTTCAAAAACACCTATAGAGATACGTAAGTCATCACCAATTTTTTTTAAACAAAATAATTTACCTGGTGAGTAATCAGCCTGACAACAAACAGTTCATCTCAAACAGCCCCCTTTGGAAATAGGATTAAGACAAAATCTTCTTTAGGGAATTAAATCATGACTTCCAGCATGGAAGCTGGATCAAATTACAGAAACTGTGCAATGGCGCAATGCACATTTTATTGGCAGAAGTGCCAAAATTCTGCATGTGCAACTATGTGTGGTTTCAATGCACGTTTGCACTGGTGCAATTTTCTCACAGGCACAATAACTGCATTCAGTGGTTCTGAAATACATACACTTCTAATGTATTGTGTAAACACAGATTGTTTCATCTGGTTAGAACTTTGATCAGTGTTTTTCCGGATGACCCATCCATTACGTTTTGCTTCTCATTATACGTTGTTAATGGGCGGAGCCGCAGTTTCCATTCTATCTTCCTTCCCTCAGCAGTTTCCAATATCAGGCATTTTGCTCAGTAGTCATTATCTTAGTGGTTGAACTGTTAAATCGAAACAATGCACACCTCTCTGCCCACATTCATGATGACATACCTAATACATGCTGGTCGGGTACTCCAACCACAAAAGTGTCTTAGATACAGAGACGGGCTGAGATTGTAGCCCATTGGAAAAGTAAAATCTAAACAAGTTTTCAAATTGACCAACAAAGTTACAAATGATATACATCAAATGTGGAACATTGTGTCATACATATTTATTGTGAATATGATACAATAGGTTATTTATAATGCACTTAATACCCAGAGGTTTCTAAGGGTGGACCCGGGGATGGAACCTGTGTTGCTCCGTGTCGTTTTGCTTCCAAGGCGAACACGTTGCCCCTGAGCTATCCTCCCGTATACCCGTACACTGTATACCCTGAATGTAATTAATGTAGCAATAGGCTCAGCCTTAATAAAGGCTACTCATCATCCACATCGATCTTTGGCTGAAAATAGTGCCAGGTTTGACCTTATTTTTAAATTATATATCTGTCCTCTCCCCCCTCCCGGTGGTGGGTATCAGCTTTGGGTGGCCATTTAATCAGCAATGCAAGCTCCTTCCACACCAATTGAGAATTCAAGGCCCTGCGATCTGTGCGGCTAAAGAGTTGCCCGTAAAGACAAGAGGTTGGGCTGGTCTCAAGTGTGGCACTTCCGCGCAGCCTCAACGCGCACAAGAGTCCATGCACACTCCACTCCTAGCCTCATGGAGCCGTTGTGCGCGGAGCTGCCGCAGGCTCACTCATTGTGAGATTGTTTGCAAGTTGCATGTCTACAGTTCGAAGTGCCTCTGAAGGAGCTCTGACTCATCCTACTTGGACAAGAAATGCAGACATTCTAGCAGAAATATATAAAAAGATTACACGGATTAATATCAGGATTTACTAACCCGACTCCTGCTTGGCAGTGTAATCTTTCCATCCTTTTCCGCCACGATTAATTATTCAGAGACGTTTCTGGCAAATGTGCCTCTCTTCTCCACACAAGAAGCTTTTCAGTGATGGGCTCATACTCAAAAATGGTATCCAGTTAAATTATCGAAAAAATATTTTCGACATGCCATTTTGTCGAAAAAAAATGGCAGAAACAAAAATTCGGAATTTTTTTTTTATTTTGTTTTTTTTGTTTCGCGAGTAAAAAAGTGTCTTGAAAAAAATTAATTTAAAAAAATACATTCGAAAAAAAATGTTGGCATTTTGGTGTCGAAAAAATGCCATTTTGAAAATATGACATTCGAAAATGTCACTAGGAACCCTCAAAAATACTACTTTGAAAATCCTGCAACAGAAAATCAGAGAAAAGATCCACCAGCCTTTATCGAATTCTGTTGCATATCATCTGTGGGCAGTTTGGAGGCTATCATTTTGCTCGTGATGTGATTCTGTATAAAATCTTTCCTGCAAAGGGGTCAAAACTTGCTGGAAACAATAGAACTGTGTCTATGATGCACACAAATAGAATTCAGGAAAGAATGAAGCTGTGGAAAAATGATATCTGCCAGCCCTTATGCGGTCTAGCCCACTTTCGCCGATTTATACTTTTGCTGATTGTATTTTTAGTGCTTTTTTTGCACTTTTTTGTGGCAAAATGCATGTGGTAAGTGGGCTTATGATATATATATAGAGGTGGGAGGTAAGGGTAGAAGGGAGCAGCTGTGGGGGGTCTTCGCCTCCACATTTTGTCGCAAAACAATTTAAAATAAACTTGATTAAAGTGTACACCAGCAAAAAAATGCGCAATGGTTCATAGAACGTTTGATGCACAGAGACAATTCTCTACTATGGCACTGTGCAGTGAAAGAAATATTAGGAGGTTCTTTGGCCGCAGACATGCGTAAGAATTTCCGCACACTTTCCCAACACGTGCAAGACTTTGCAGACTCTCTGTGGCTTTGCTCTAGAATTTCTTGATTATATTTGTTTCTGGTTTTTTACCTTTGGGAACCGAGACATATACATTTTACTCCTCAAGTGCCGCAGGCAGAGGCACGAAAAATAACACAAGTTACAATATTCATCCTTACAGTGAACACGCAGAGAAATATGTCTTCTCATCTAGCGAAGGTCTCAAGAAAACCTCTGATAAACCTACATGCAAGGTCATTTTTACCTGGTTTATTTGTGTGGTTTATTTCTAATCTACAAAGAAATAAACATGGAATGACATGCACACTTTTTATTTTCGGAACAGCAAGACTCTGAAAAAATAGTTTTGAGGTCATTTTACTCATGTTCATATTTACTATTTAAACTTTCTGCACGTGTTCAATTGAGGTTTCTTGAAAAGGTTTGGTCTGTTCATCAAAAGCTTATATCAAAATCCTGCAAATAAGAATTCAGATGAAGACTAAGCCACTGGAAATTGTGGAGACTCTGCATGTGCCCGGGATCATTTCTAGGCTCGGGGTAAGGTCAGTCCAATATCAAGCTTGCCTCTGGAAATCTGGTGGGCTCGGTGTAGGATTCATTCCGTCATATTACTGCCTGACGTTTGACACTGCCCTCCGCCATACCAGGCTTCTCGAGGCCCCGTCGATCCAAATTCACCATAGCCCAGCCATCTTTTGCCAGGATTTTGCATAAACCAGTGGTCTGCAACAGTGGGTCCACAGGTGCTTTAGACTAGAACTCCCATGATCCCTTACTATTGATTCTGCTTGCTGGGTTTGATGAGAGTTGTAGGCCAAAACATCTTTGGAGCCAAAAGTGGCAGGCATCTGGCACGAGGGGTATATTTTGGCAAACTTAATCAAATAATCTAATACTTATTGCTCTTCGAATTCTTTATCACTGCTAATAAGCGTGCCCTGTGCGGTCCTCAAAGGTTCCTGAGATAGGGCATCTTTGGATTCCTCTATTGGTTCAAAAACGATGTTGCACCCAAACTCAAATGTCAACCTCTTTTATGGCTTCCATCACAGGGCAATAACAGCCCATTGTGGTGTTGTGAGAGCCCAGTCAGGGTGCGCCCATGTTTGTAGAGAAGTGACTCGTCACACTGTACACTTCTTGGGGCAGAGTGACTTCCCAGTGGAGTCTTTCAGCTGCTGTCCTCGGACACTCTTGTCTCAGCCGAAGGCAGCAACTGCTGCCAAAGCCACATTGGTTTTGTTCTTTTTGTTCTTTCTGGGGGGCGTTGCCCCCAAACACCACTTATTTCCCCCTCTTACCAAAATCCCATCAATAATGTTGTTTTAATAACCTTTAACTCGTCCCCCTTTGATCGCAACCAGGCATTACAGCCCAGGGGCAAAGGGCTGTAACAGTTATGGGCCTGGGGCAAAGTCAAGGCTAAGGATCGAGACCGCATGATACAACCTTCATCTCCATGGCATTATCGTATTTATTTAGTGTTTGGCTTAAATATAAACCTTGTCCGGCATCAATGGGTAAACGTATTCATTAGTTTAAAAGATGTTTAAGAATGTCTTATCAATCACCAAATGGAACATGTTGCACAGATTGTCTAGCTGCTAGGCCTTCATCAATCGTCATAGGTGTGCTTGGTTTTGGTAAACGTTTGAACTTAATTGAATCTGTTCTTGAATAAGCTGCCAGGGCACTCAGTGCTGCACTCCCATAACGAGAGGGAGGGCTGCACCAAAATCCATGCAGCCCTGGTGGCAGGGCTCTCAGCATGGCGCTCGCTCTCATCACGGGAGTGCTGCGATGACCGCTGTGTTACTGCTCTGACTGCAGGGCTCTCAGCATGGCGCTCGCTCTCATCACGGGAGTGCTGCGATGACCACTGTGTTACTGCTCTGGCTGCAGGGCTCTCAGCGCGGCTCTTCCTCTCATCACGGGAGTGCTGCGATGACCGCTGTGTTACTGCTCTGACTGCAGGGCTCTCAGCATGGCGCTCGCTCTCATCACGGGAGTGCTGCGATGACCGCTGTGTTACTGCTCTGGCTGCAGGGCTCTCAGCGCGGCTCTTCCTCTCATCACGGGAGTGCTGCGATGACCGCTGTGTTACTGCTCCGGCTGCAGGGCTCTCAGCGCAGCTCTTCCTCTCATCACGGGAGTGCTGTGATGACCAACATGTTACTGCTCTGGCTGCAGGGCTCTCAGCATGGCGCTCGCTCTCATCACGGGAGTGCTACGATGACCGCTGTGTTACTGCTCTGGCTGCAGGGCTCTCAGCGCGGCTCTTCCTCTCATCACGGGAGTGCTGCGATGACCGCTGTGTTACTGCTCTGGCTGCAGGGCTCTCAGCGCGGCTCTTCCTCTCATCACGGGAGTGCTGTGATGACCAACATGTTACTGCTCTGGCTGCAGGGCTCTCTGCATGGCGCTCCCTCTCATCACGGGAGTGCTGCGATGACCGCTGTGTTACTGCTCTGGCTGCAGGGCTCTCTGCGCTGCGTTCCCTCTCATCACGGGAGTGCTGTGATGACCAACATGTTACTGCTCTGGCTGCAGGGCTCTCTGCACGGACTCCCTCTCATCATGGGAGTGCAGTGATGACCGCCGTGCTACTGCTCTGACTGCAGGGCTCTCAGCATGGCGCTCGCTCTCATCACGGGAGTGCTGCGATGACCGCTGTGTTACTGCTCTGGCTGCAGGGCTCTCAGCATGGCGCTCGCTCTCATCATGGGAGTGCTGCGATGACCGCTGTGATACTGCTCTGGCTGCAGGGCTCTCAGCATGGCACTCCCTCTCATCACGGGAGTGCTGTGATGACCAACATGTTACTGCTCTGGCTGCAGGGCTCTCAGCATGGCGCTCGCTCTCATCACGGGAGTTCCGCTGTGTTACTGGTCTGGCTGCAGGGCTCTCAGCGTGGCTCTTCCTCTCATCACGGGAGTGCTGTGATGACCAACGTTACTGCTCTGGCTGCAGGGCTCTCTGCACGGCACTCGCTCTCATCACGGGAGTGCTGCGATGACCGCTGTGTTACTGCTCTGACTGCAGGGCTCTCAGCATGGCGCTCGCTCTCATCACGGAGTGCTGCGATGACCGCTGTGTTACTGCTCTGGCTGCAGGGCTCTCAGCATGGCGCTCGCTCTCATCACGGGAGTGCTGCGATGACCGCTGTGATACTGCTCTGGCTGCAGGGCTCTCACCATGGCACTCCCTCTCATCACGGGAGTGCTGTGATGACCAACATGTTACTGCTCTGGCTGCAGGGCTCTCAGCATGGCGCTCGCTCTCATCACAGGAGTGCTGTGATGACCAACATGTTACTGCTCTGGCTGCAGGGCTCTCAGCATGGCGCTCGCTCTCATCACGGGAGTGCTGCGATGACCGCTGTGTTACTGCTCTGGCTGCAGGGCTCTCAGCGCGGCTCTTCCTCTCATCACGGGAGTGCTGTGATGACCAACATGTTACTGCTCTGGCTACAGGGCTCTCAGCATGGCGCTCGCTCTTATCACGGGAGTGCTGCGATGACCGCTGTGTTACTGCTCTGGCTGCAGGGCTCTCAGCGCGGCTCTTCCTCTCATCACGGGAGTGCTGTGATGACCAATATGTTACTGCTCTGGCTGCAGTGCTCTCTGCATGGCGCTCCCTCTCATCACGGGAGTGCTGCGATGACCGCTGTGATACTGCTCTGGCTGCAGGGCTCTCTGCGCTGCGCTCCCTCTCATCACGGGAGTGCTGTGATGACCAACATGTTACTGCTCTGGCTGCACGGCTCTCTGCACGGCACTCCCTCTCATCATGGGAGTGCAGTGATGACCGCCGTGCTACTGCTCTGACTGCAGGGCTCTTTGCGCGGCGCTCCCTCTCATCAGAGGAGTGCTGTGATGACCGCCATGTTACTGCTCTGGCTGAGGGCTCTCTGGGCTGCGCTCCCTCTCATCACGGGAGTGCTGTGATGACCGTTGTGTTACTGGTCTGACTGCAGGGCTCTCTGCGCTGCGCTCCCTCTCATTACAGGACCGCCGCGCTCAGGGCCATGCTTTAATGAACTGGGCAGTACCATGCAGTCAGGCTTTTAGGATATGCACTATGCAGAATGAATATGTCTGACAAAACCTCGGGAGATTGAAATTAAGTGGTGGGAATTTGCATGTTGGATGATCATTCTGAGAACATGATTTTACTATTTGGTGGGTGTACAAGTAAGCCAGGGGATAAAGACTTACTGTGGACACAAAGGGCACCAAAAAAGATGAGGACACTTGGCACTGCTTCTCTGCTACAGCTGCCCATTGGGGTGCGACACAATAAAAGTCCCCTCTCCTAAAAACAAACTGAGACCAATCGTGCAGGTCTACAATATCCAGTAAATCCTTGAGTTCGCCCAAGTCATTGCAGGAATTCACAAATCTTGATAGGTCTAACTCTATGAGTCTCGAGACCACATCAGGTAGTTTCCTTTGCGGTCTTTAAAATCTATACTGGTTTGGGATTAAGGTCATGTGGGGGGGACTCCAGAGAGGTAGGTGGTGTTCAAACTTGTATGGAGCTCCTTACTTAACACCTGCTCAAGAAACCGAACCAACACTTTGTGAAAGGAATTGTAGATTTCTACAGAGACTCTGTCTAAGCGTGGTGTCTTAGCCCACTGAAGCAAGGATATCACACACTGAGCAATAGCACAGGAGAGCTCCGTTTTTATCTTCCCCTGTAACGACCAAGAGTCAGGGTCAAAATCAATGCTCGCATATCACTGGGGGAGTGGCTCATTTTATAATGCCTTTCGTAATAGTCGATAAAACCCATATTAGTCATCCAGTATCATCTCTCCCTGAAACAATCGTACATGAGGCCTCTATTTTGTTCATCTTGTAGGCCAATAACTTGCCTGCCTTCTGGTCCCACTTCAAATAGGAGTGTTTCTCTTTCCTCAAACTACATTCAGCTTTTTCGCTAACATGTCCATTAACCGTCAACCTCTTCTTGGTTAATTCCCTCCATTTTTGTCATAATTTGTGATGACATATTTAGTGTCCACTATTTGACAATCGTTTCCTAGGGCTTCAAGCTGCGCCTCATTTTTAGTTTTGGCTATAGGCCAAAACTATTGCATTAGAGTGCAGCTAAGGAGAAATGTCATATGAGGAGGAGTGCACAGCTACTAGGTGGTGCTTGGTTATTTACCCACCCATTGACTACCTATGGCCATGCCCTATGGTCATTCCTGCCCACTTCCTACTCCTCCCTCCCCAAAACACAGCCTCCAGAAAATGTGCTGAGCTCGCTTTATCAAGCCTTACCATCAACATGTGTGCTCGAAATGCCTATTAGTGTTTTTTTAGACTGGAGAAGGCTCTCGCTTTCCTTTGCATCCGCAGTCCGGGAGGTGTCTTCTTGAGCGACACCGCCACAAACATATGTGTGCTCAGAAAAGACTCAGCCCGTGAGCAGGGATGTCCCTCCACCTTGTGCTTTGTCCTTACGCCACCCAGCTGCTGTTCAGTTTATAAACCCCACACGGGCTTATCTGGCAGCAAGCAAGGTCATGACAGGTGAAGAAAACCAGGAAAACCCCCAAAGTGGGATGCGGTTGATGAAGAGCCGCATTGAGGTACTGTCGAACTCCCAACCTTCACAGCGACCACATAGTGGCCAGCATGGCCCATTCCAATCTGTAGGTGCTTATCCAGTCCTGGTTTTTCTTTGCATTCTGAGGCTTGTAGTCTGAGTTTTATAATGGGAAAAGTGGAACTACAAATCCCAGAATGCAAAGAAAAAACCAGGAATGGGCAAGCACCTACAGCTTGGAATGGATCATGTTGGCAAGTATACAACCAGTGGGAGTGTGGGGGGGGGAGGGGCATAACATTTCTAAATGTGGAAGTGCAATTTCCTCCATCAGCTTGAAAACTCGACTCATCAACCATCATTTACTGCCCCCAAAAACAAACTAACATGGATGGGAGTGGCAGCCATGCACTCGAGTCATTTGGGAGTTCTGTGTCTATGCAAATGTGAACAATCCCTAAATCATTTCACAGGCGCCATGTGTAGATAATTGCGTGGAGTGGAAATAATGACATGTGTCCTCGGGGATCCAGACGCCGGCCCGGCGCGCGTGGAGGAGCGGTCTGCTAGCTCTACGGTGCTTGGAGCGGTCAAGAAATCGCAGGCATTCGTTTTCCACGCGGCTGCCGTCCAATCGGACCCGGGAGCGTCCAGTAAATAAGCTACAGGAAACTGGCCATGGCAGAAGGCTGAGGCCATCGCAGGCCAAGACTGGCCAATTGCTGACGCTGAGAAGAATGCCAAGGAGTATGGCAGCTTGTGCAGTTCTGCCTATCATGATGGACAGGACAGCGCCTCACGCTTTGGTTAAAGGTGGCCAATGACATCGTAGCCGTGGGCATCCATTCACCTTCCTGGCAGCAGGACTTGAACCTGGAACCCACACAGTAAACACTCAAATTAGAACTTGCAAGACAACAATACAAATCAGTTCGTTACAGTAGTCCCGATGCTTGTGACTGCTAAAAGGAACTGTAAAAGATATAAACAGAGCTTTTCCCTCCCAAGGGATGCACTGCAATGCATGCTGGGGATGCACAGCGTCCTCTGCCGATGCTAGAAAAACTTTATGAGTTCCAGCCTCTGAGAAAGCGAAACCCAATCAATGAAACATGCATTACTGCCACATCCAGTTGCACAATTTAGACATTTCTTTTTACACTGCAAGCCTCAGAAAAGGCTTCCTGTGAAGCCGGGGCAACATTAAATATCCTACATCGCTCCAGTGACTCCATACTTACCTTGGCTACATCTGTCTGAGAAATGGCCGTGGGGTTACTGAATTCATTGCAGTATCTCTTCTATGTCTACGCCTACACATAGAAAGGATATTGAGGCACAGGCAGTAAAAGAACAGCTCCTATGCACGCGAACGCTGCTCTTTTCCATTAGGAACATGGATAGGAATCAACCTGTGGACATTGGGTCCGAATGGAGTTTTATCTAAAAAACAGTGTTTGTAGTCAATCGAGACATTGGAATGCCAGTTGTTATTTTGAATTTCATGATCTTGCACTCAACTGAGTTACATTACTTCCACGTCCACTCTTCCTCGTCACAGTACTTACCTCATAAGGGCCCTTACCAACAACACAGGACCTTCTTTTATTTTTATTATCCTCTATAGCTCCTCCCCTCCAACCACGTCATCCAGTTAAATTTTTCTTGCCTCCAGGAGGTTGGACTTTTTTTTCCCGCGGCGGGGCACCAGGGAACGCCGATTGCTGGCCCCCGGGTGGGGCTGTGTGGTGGGGCGTTCGGCTCCAGCAGGTGCGGCAGTGCTCCCAGGTGTCCTGCAGGGCTCGGGGCCCGGTTGAACTAGATTGCCTTGTCCGGTTTTCTGTGAGGGGTGTAGGCCGGCACAGGGCATCACGGTCCGGGTCCAACGGGTCCAACAGGGTGAGGTAAGATGCTGGGACATGGGGAGGGGGGTGGAGATGGGGGGGGGTTCCCAATGCTTGACGGGGTAGAGCATGAGCCCACCAGGGACAGCATATTTTTATGTATTGTCTGTTTTTTCGGCCGGTGAGGCCTTGCGTCCCAGGCAGCTTCAGAATGTTTATAGTATTCACCTAACGTGCACCTGAGGTGAGTGGGCTCTGCCTCCGGTGGTGAGGAGGGGGTTTCCTGCAAAGTTGTTTCCGATTGGTTGTGACTTTCTGGCCTCGTTTAAATGGCCGCTGGTGGTTTCTGTTGTTTGTCTATGTTCCCACGGACTTCGGTGGTGTAACAGGATTACTTTGGTCTCCTTTTGACAGAATTCTAGCAATGGATAAACATTCTGCAAAACGCAGGCATCGTGTCCTGTCCTCTTCTTCATCTGAGTTGTACAGGAGTAGAAAGAAGAAGACAAAACGTTTTCCCTATCCAGAAAGGAGTTGAAAAAGATGCTTAAGCATCATGGAGGGGGTCACAGCCGTGCGCATGGACATAAGCGCCAGCGTCTGTCTTCCTCTTCATCCTCTTCTTCTGGCGCTGAGTCCTTGGCCTCCTCCTGTTCCTCAACGGCTGATGGAGAGGGGAAATATCCGGACAGGGAAGGTGTAGAGGAGGTGCTTGCTCAAGTTTCAGACTGCATGGGTTTTTTAGAGCCCCTGGTACCGGTGGAAGGGGCTGACCCTTCTATTCGCCAGTATAGGCATACCCCCAGGCGGAGGCTGCCATTGGTACCTGATATCCAGAATGCAATCCTTCAGGAATGCTGAGAGCCTGAGAAGATTGCGATGGCCCACTTTACATCCAAACTTTACCCTTTGAAAGGGAGTGAGATGTTGCTGTCTGATCCAGTTGAGGTTGACGATATCCTTGCCAGCCTGGTGGGTCGCTCCTCTTTGCCAGCCGAGGAGGCGGCTGTCCGGGACCCGGTGGACCGCAAGGTTAATTCCGGCATTAAGAAGGTTCATATAGGGGCTTCTCTGGCCCTTAGGGTGAATATCTACGGTCCCTACACGGCTGAAACTGTGCTCCATGGGTTCAAGAAATTGAAAAAGGCTGTCGATGGGGGTGCTGATTGTGCCCCTTTGCTTTCTGATATGCAGAGACAGGTTTAGCTGTTGTTCGACCTGGCTTTTGATGGAGTACGTGGCTCGGCCATGGCCATGGTTGCTGGTGTGTCGGCCCGGAGGCATGTGCATCTGCGGGATTGGAAGACAGAAGGTGCGCAGAAGGCGGCTGCCCTGAAACATCCTTTTGATGGGTCCAAACCTTTTGGAGATTCACTGGAGGATAAAGTGCATAAATTGTTTAGGCTTTTCGGAGATCAAGGGGTGGGTGGGGCCCTCCACGCTCCTTTCGTCCTGGTCCGGTACAGAAGTCCTGACGGTCTGGACATGCCGGTAGGAGGGCGACTCCGGCAGTTTTTTTCCAGCATGGGACCGGTGGTGCTCCGATGGCTGGGTTCTGGACACAGTTCAGAGGGGTTATCAAGTGTTTTTCCTGTCACCTCCTGTCCAGAGGTGCATGGTTCAGACTATGGTTCCCAGGTCTCGGGCCATGGAAACAGCGCTCTCCAAATTATTGTTGAAGGAAGCCATAATGCCCGTTCCTCTCCCTGTTCAAGGTTGGGGGCTCTACTCACGGGTGTTCCTGGTTCCCAAAACTTTGGGGACGTTTCGCCTAATACTGGACCTCAAGGCTCTGAACTGTTTCGTCCAGAAGGAACACTTCAAGATGGAGACTTTGCAGAACATTCTCCCAATGTTGTTCTGGGGGGATTGGATGACATCTATGGATCTCCAGGATGTGTATTACGACGTGGCTCTCCGCCCTAGGCATATGAAGTTCTTTAGGTTTGCAGTTGGGTCCTGGCATTTTCAGTTCAGAGTGCTCCCGTCGGGTTGCAGTCAGCCCCCACAGTGTACACCAAGCTGGTGGCTAACCTGGTAATGCAATTGCATCTGAGGGGCATTCAGATTTATGCCTACCTGGACGACTGGTTGATCAAGGCGTCCTGCCGGCAGACTGTCCTGACTCATCTCCAATTGGTCTACCAGGTGTTGCAGGACTGGGGATTTCTGGTGAACTGGCAGAAGTCTCAGCTGGAGCCTGCTCAGGATCTGGTTTTCATCGGGGCACAGATTTTCACCAGGATGGGGAGCGTGTTCTTGTCCCAGGAGAGGGTCCATTGCTTGCTGGCTATTCTGGGCAGGGTTCTCAGGAGGCAATATGTCTCGGCTCGCCTATTGCTCAAGTTGCAGGGGCACATGGCGTCTTGCGTCTTTCTAGTTCCTTGGGCCCGTCTTTATTTACATCCTCTGGTGTCTTATCTTCTCTCCAACTGGCTCTTGATGTCTCAGGCTTATGTGGCTTTGATTCCGGTGTCCACAGTGCTGCAGGACTCTCTGCTGTGGTGGTTGAAGGTTCCGAATCTCAGGGCTGGAGTGTCCCTGGTCCAGCGGAAGGGGTTGGTGGGCAATGTTGGGGGTCCTCTCAGCTCAGGGGTTGTGGGATCCAGAGGAGTGCCGTCGATCATCCAATTGGAGAGAGTTGTGTGCCATTCTCCCTTCTCCCATTGGGCCTCTCCTGGGACAGAAAAACTCTCCCCATTCTGGTGCAAACCTGAGCCCCTATAAAAACCAGATCCTGAGAGGGCTCCATATGAGAGACCTCTGCTAGTTCACCCGAAACCTCCAGTCCCACAATGCCTGGCAAACCAGCTGGAGATGAGTCAGGACTGTCCGCCGGTGGTCCGCCTTGACCAACCAGTCATCCAGGTAGGGAAAAATCTGAATGCCCCTCAGTGCACTCAGAACTGAAGATGCCGGGATCCTACTGAAAAATGGAAGAACTTGGTAATATGCATCCTGGAGATCCAGAGATGCCATCCAGTCCCCCCTGTGCAACATCGGGAGAATGTTCTGCAAAGTTTCCACTTTGAAGGGTTCCTTCCTGACAAAGCAGTTCTAAGCCTAGAGGTCCAAGGTGAGGCGAGACTTCCCTGAAGGTTTGGGGACCAGAAATACCTGTGAACAGAAACCCCGGAGTGGTAAGTGAACGGGCATGGTCGCCGCCTTCACTAACAACTCGGAAAGAGCAGTTGCCATAGCCAACCTCTTGGTCAGTGATATGGGAACAATAGTTCAAAGCATGCAATCTGGACAGGGGGACACAGGAAGGTCACTTGATAACCCCTGCGAACCGTGTACAGAATCCAGGAATCCGAGCACCACCAGTCCCATACGGGAAAAAACACCCCGAGACGTCCACCCACCGGCCTGCCGAAACCATCAGGACATCTGTACTGGGCCCAGACGCGAAGAGCACGGAGGACCATCAACCCCCCCTTGTTCCCTGAAAAGAGTTGGAGGAGGAACCAGGAAAAGACCATCCGGTCGCCGCACCCGCAACACAGGAAGGTTTTTTGACCGTCAAGGTAGCATTGCGCTGTAATTTGTCACCGTGTTTGTCAGCACGAAACACTATATGTACTTTATCCCCAAGCAAATCACCAAAAGTTTGGACCCATCAAAAGTAGGTTTAAGGGCAACCGCCTTCTGAGAACCTTCTGTTTTCCAATCCTGTAGATGCAGATGCACATGCCTCTGGGCCGACATGCCAGCATCCGTAGCCATGGCCAAGCGACACACTCCATCAAACGCCAAATCGGACAAACGTTCAACCTACCGCTGCATCTCTGCCAGCAGAAGGGCACAGTCAGAACCCCCATCCACTGCCTTTTTAACTCCCTGAAACCGCTCAGCACAGTCTCTGCCGTGTATGAGCCGTAGATATTTGCTTTGAGGGCCAGATGTGCACCAGCATGAACCTTCTTAAAGATGGAATTAACCCTACAGTCCACTGGATCCCGGACAGCTGCCTCCTCGGCTGACATATAGGAGCGACCCACCAGACTGGCGAGGATATCATCAACCTCAATTGAATCCGAGAGCAACCTCTCACCCCCTTTCAATGGGTAGAGTTTGGCCATAAATCAGGGCATGGACATTTTTTCCAGGCCACGCCATTCAGGAAGGATCTTAGCCCAGATATCAGAAACCAATGGCAACCCCATCAACGGGGTATACTCATATTGGGAATAGTGGGGCCAGTCCCCTCCACTGGTACCAAGCGTTCCGAAAAACCCACACAGTCCCAAACTTGAGCAAGCACCACCTCCACCTCTTCCCTGTCCAGATATTTCCCCTCTGCATCAGCTGATGAATAACAGGAAGCGGCAGAGGAGGACTGTGCGTCAGAAGATGAGGATGATGAGAATGACCAACGGTGGTGCTTGTGCCCATGTGTATAGCCATGGTGCGTTAGCGACTTCTTTAACTCTTTCGTGGATTAGGAAAAGTGCTTTGATTTCTTCTTTTTCCTTCTGCGAAGGTCAGGTCAAGAGGAAGAAGAGGAAGAGGACAGGGCCGGGTGCCTGAGTTTAGCAGAGCGCTTTCCCATGGTGTGCAGTAACAACAAAAGAGGAACGCCCCTTGCTGAGTACAAATTTCAACTGCAGGCCAGGAGAAAAACCCACCAATTGGGGAGAACAAACAATTTATCCCCTTGGGAACGGGCCATTAGATTCAGCATTTCCCTCAATTCCCTCAGAGAAAACATGAACAAGCAAACATTCCCTCACCTCCGGAGGCGGAGCCAACCCGCCCCCAGAAGGTACATCAAACAGCCGGTACGCCACGCTGATGACAAACACTGGAACGTTGAGTAGGAAACACTGGATGCAGTCAAACTTTGAAGAGGCATGCAAATACTCCCCACTCAGCCCCCCAGAGGCATACATGGTTCCCACCTCCTTACCATAGAACAACCACTCCATGTCCTCACTGAGCGGTTTTTCTAAATCGGAGTGTCACGCCCCTGCCACAAATGTGCCAGGTAAGTGTCTGTGTGTGCGTGTCTGTGTGTGTATGTGTGTGTGTATAACTGGGTGCGAATAGCGGTGTGTATGCGGATCGAGGGGGGAGGGTGGGGCAGCAAGGAGCAAAGAGGGGCTCGGCGGGGTGGTGGTGAACCCACCAAATTTACACAAAAAAGCCCTTGGTCATGTCCTTCTCCTGCTCTCTGGGGACCGCACAAGATCAACCAAAATAATCAGTGTTTTTTTATGTGTGACCTTCAGAAAGCAGAAAAATTACATAGAAATAAGGCTTGAGCAGGCAGTAAATGTAACTCCAGTTGCTAGCCCTAGAAATAATCTCCTCCAATAATGGTTACTAGATGCTATACGTTGTGGATGTTTCCTGATGCTCACTGAAATTCAAGTTCTTGAACTACAGTATACAAATATATTGACCGGGGAATGTAGATCCATACTATGATCACGTTCTAAAATCAAGGACATGGCTAGACGCACCGCTCCAAAGCTAGTGCAGCACTTCTCTGGGACTATGCCACCTAGCACCAGTCCTTCAGTTCGCTTCCTGTGCTACATTTGCATTCTTACGCTATAAGAGGGCCTCAGGTTGAACCCGAAGCACCAGAATCAGCAAGCAAAAGCCAGAAGCACAATCATGTCCTCTCAAAATGGACCCACAGAAATTCCTGTACTTTATTCCACCAGTCCACCACACCAATACTGAAAAAAAGCTACAAACCACTAAAAATATTCGGGAAAATGCACCCTGCAGCCTCAGATCAATATACACATTTTGGTTGTTATCAATCTGTCAATAAAGGCAGAAGGCTTACCTAGAGGAGAGGCATAGGGGTCTTGTACTGTTCATAAGATGATTTCCCAGGCCAGGTTATTTCTCAAAGGGGCTTACGTGTGTGGATTTGAACTGCTACCAGTGAGATCTGTGAGAACATCACAAAATCCAAAGGACGTGTTGATAGCAGCTAACTGCTGAACAATTGGAGAGGACCAAGTCACAATGGTGTTCAATTAATTGCATTGGGGCTGTATGGCATCAAAATAATATCAACTTTTCTTTATAAACATCATGTTGTCTCCCTCCTGTTATGAGGACCGTAGTGAAAGGTGTTGTTATTATTACACAATTGATTGACTGTTTAAGAGATAAGACTTCCCTGTTGTGACTCTAACCTGTGCATGCAGGTTTCACATCTGTAGAGGAGGAGCCAAGTACTCCCCCTCCAACTGACCCACCCATATTACCTATAGAATGGGAACCAAAGTATGTAACGTATGCGGAACAATTGAATCAGCAAAGAGCAGAGCGTGGACTCTGTGCAGTACCCATAAGAGTCCCAGTACATAAGAGAATCTGGGAGACAAGGTACCCATCGAGAAAACCGTACCTGCATGCAAGACAATATGATGTTCATTTGAATGAAATTCCCGAAGAAGCAGAGCAGATGAAAGGCAAGGATGGATGGTGACGTCACACAGAATGAGATGATGCACACAGAAGCGATTTAGAGATCAGAGAATACAGATATTCTATATGGCGTCAAAAAAGCAACATGTATAAGTGACATCTTAGGCTCAGAGTGAAGAAGCTTTTGCTGCAGAAACAGATGAAGATATCAAGCCAGTTTACACGTGTACAGATGCAATTGAAACGCAAGCAGCAAAATGATCGTGAAGCTAGTTCTAAGCTTATAATAGATAGACCACGGCAAGGACCAACATATATATATATACCTCTACGATGCATATGAACAAATAAAGGATGGATGTTTACATTGTACGTTATAAAGCAGTACTGAACATGAATGAGAAAGCCTCACTCCAGTGTGTTACAGTTGAAAGCAAGTTTTAATTGCAAAAATGAATCTCAGTAGACGGAGATAGGATGAGCCAGGAAGCCAAAAGTCTTATGAACCATAACTTGGCTGCCACTGGATACAAATTGTGCTAAGGAACAAGGGGCTCCTGTTAGGAAGCTTGAGCAAAACAAAATACATCAGAGGACTATTAAAAAGAATATTAAATACACGAAAAGCTTGATTTCATGGTGTGCAGTCATGTGAAAAGAAGAAAATGGAAGGACGAGGTGGTCATACCTATGCACGAGGGCCGGCTGTGCCTACACTCCTTAAAATTCTCAAGAGCGAAGTACAAACTCGAGGCCAAACTTCAAAGCACTAATTGACACTGGGCCATTGAGGTGATGATGGATTGCTATAATAATTGGTGGGAAGTTAGTTTCTAGATGAGCCCACTAACACCTGGATGTTCAGTCTGCGTGCTGGTAAACGTAGGTGGAAAAGTACTGATGGGGATTAGAAGCCAACCAATTAGAGGGCCGTGTAATCAAGAGTCCTAGAGTTTGTGTAGACAATGGAACGTTGTGTATTTAGTGACAATCATAGTGGCTATGCTTTAGGGAGGGCTTAGTTGCCCCACCTGATGTTAAACGCCCTATCACTTTTATTCACGGTTCTATACTGATATGGAACTTATGCTTAGACCTTCACTTAAAACCAATCACTCCCTCCAATAGGTTTTTGCAGTTTGCCACATAGGTAGTGACGTAGGTCAACATCAATGATAACGATTGTATGCAATATAACCTCAGTTTCTACTAAGATGCATTGAGTAAGAGGATCGAACGACTGCTGATATTCGTTGTACTCCCTGTTTTATATACTTGTTATTAAAACAGACTCCCCTTTTGCCAAACTACCTGAGTCGTTTTGATTATTCATGTATGAATAAAAATCTGCATCCCCATCCATCTCCAGGGTATTGCTACTCATCTTAAAGAGCTGGGAGAACCCAGTTCACATTGATATCTGATGCAAGCCCTAAACGAAATGAGCTATCTTACCAACAAACTATAAGACTCAATGACATCCCAAAAGGAATCACTCAAACAAGCTACTACTGTCTTTCATGTTTCATGTTAGCAGAAACCCTTTTTCCAATGTACGCCACATTGTTGACCTAATTTCTACAAAACTATGTTACATTTGTAGTCTGACTAAGTGTCTGCCTGCACCCTAACTCTGGGGGTTCACTGGACTTTGATATGCCAAGGCCTTCAGGACTGGCTGAAATAGTCACATTCTCAGATTTGACTTAATTTTTTCGATTAGACCATATGTGTGCCGAGTCTACATTCTTAGAAGGATAACCCGATCATCTAGAATGTTTTGTTCTTTGAGAAGACTTTGAACCCTTTAGCGGAGCAGTTGGGAGCTCTTGCAGCCTGTCAGAAGTCTGCATCCCTGCCCTCCTACACCCCGCCACCCGGACTACCTCCTCCCACCCATTTCACAACACACTATCCAGCACAGTGCTCCGTGCCAGGACCTGAGTGCGTCCAGATGTAGCGCATGACGTTCAACCACTCCAGAACTGCTGCTCATAAGGGCTAAGGCAGCTGAATTCCTTTCTGGGTTTGGACACACTTTCAAATTCCCTTAAACACGTTTCTTACTTTAATCGCATTAAAGTCGAACATGCAGCAGAAAACAAATAGCAATGCCAATCCCTGCGTCCGTTGCATCAAGACAATCCTTGGAGGTGAAGGAACCGCCTGCAGAAGCACCCTCGACGGCACGATTTTGGCCTCAGAAAACCCAATATACCTCCTTTCTAAAGGGGAGGACAGCAAAACAGTACTTTGCCTGGACAGCATAACATCTTACTCTACTTATTTGCAGTGCTTCTTTTTGTAACAATTGGGATGCAACAAATGTGTTGTAAACACTTGCGTGAAATGTCTCATATTCCTGGGATTTGAATGCTGGGTGTTTTTCTGCTTTTGTCTTCTTGTTAATGAGTTTGATAGCGAGAGCCGAAGTTTATTTCTATAGGAAAACTGGCGAGACTAATGCCTACCTTCTGTTAAGAGCAGGCGTGGCTCGTCCATAATTAGCGAGGGGGCGCCGATCCGCCAAAACCTTGCCCATTATGTAGGAGCCATTGAGCCAGATCACTGTAAACACTGAGCGTTCACATAGCTTCTTTCTGCAGCTGAGGGAGCGCTCCTGGGCTGGCAGAAAACCGTCAAAGGGAAACATTGTTTCCCTTTGACAGTTTTTTGTTCCCCATAATGAATTTCCAATCGACTATGCAAGGCCTGGGTCATTTTGTTTCAACATTCTTGCATGGCCCATTGGTGATGCAGACTAGGGAAGTGAATATGCATGGGACGCTACCGCACCTCCATGCACATTAATACAGTCTGGGGTGGTGACAAGTTAGTGCTCCAACTCCTGCACGCACATGCATTAATCAGGAAGTGCTCTTTGGTTCCTGTTCGTGTGATGCGGGAGCAGGGGGGCTTCAGTGTTTACTTGAAAGTCAGCCAAGGAGAGGAGCAGTGTATGGGCCAGGGCTGAAGATAAGAAACATCTGTATAATGTAGGCGTTTGTGAATGAGTGTCTACTGCATGGGTGGGTACTCGCGCACAAATGAATGAGCAAGTATATGATTGCACGAGTGAATGCTACGTGAATGAGCAAGTGAATGTTGCTTGGATGTGTGCACTTGTGTGTTTGTGCTGGGCCACCTTGGGGGGCGGTGGGTTGGGGATTTGATGGTAAAATCAAAGTTGCCCTTTAAAAAATGATGGCATCATTTCTTACTGGGCATCTTTGATAAAGCAAACATGGTCCTTGATATTACCTGGCTAAACTGGCAATTTGGTGCAGCCAGTCAAGCTCTTTCTTTGGCATGGTATGTATTTTACTGGGCATCTGTGATAAAGCAAGCATATGTGTTAATATGTGGCTTGACTGGCATTATGGGGCAGTCAGTCTAGGCATTTCATACTTTAGCATGACATTTTGTATTGGTCATATTTGAGAAAGAACGCATGATTAGAGTTATTATGTGGCTTCCTAGGCATCTGGTGCATTCAGTTTAATAATTTCTTACTGTGGCATGATATTTTTACTGGGCATCTTTGATAAAGCAGACATGATAAGTGTTATTATGTGGCAAGACTGACATATTGGTGCGGCCAGTTTACCTATTTCTTTGGCATTGTATTTGTTTACTGGGCATCTTTGATAAAGCAAGCATTGTGTGTTATTATGTTTATAGCATGGCATTTTGGTGCAGCCTGTCTAGCCATTTCTTACTGTGGCATGACATTTATTACTGGCCATCTATAACAAAGCAAGCATGGTGTTTTATTATGTGGATAGACTGGCATTTTGATGCAGCTAATTTGGACATGTTTTCATATTGTGGCCTAACATTTTTAATGGCAAAACCAACTGGAGTATGTTTGTATACGGGGATAATGCCATATATTAGCAGAACCAGAGTGGTAATATTTTCATATAGTATAATTTCTGGCATTATGCTCAAAGAAAATATGAGTGTTTTCTTATATGGAAATGCTGACATGTATTGGTGCAGCCAGCAAGGAAATGTATGGGCACAGCCAGTCTGAAAATGTTTTTATACTGGCAGATATTATGAGCAAAGGCATCATGAAAAGCATTGGGAAATGCTCCTGTGCACTGTTGGTGACTTGCATCTACAGCATGTTTTCATGAGTTACCCTACAAAACCAATTGCAAACTGTCTGGATGTGTACCCAATTTTTCATTTGAAGTATCCTGTAAAATGCTCTATGGTAAACCATCATTAAAAAAAATGCTCTCGGGGGCGAATCACCCCAAACACTCCTTGGTTGGTTCCGGCTACACTTGGTCGCTCTGGTATATTTGTGGGAAAGATTTACGCCGCTCGAATTAAAAAATTCACCATTCACCACCGATTAACAGAAAGCAAGATCTCGCCTATTCACCAGAACAGAGAGCAAGATGGTCACGGTTCTGTGGGACAAAACAAAATGGCTGTTTTTTACTGGGAGAGAAGGCAAGGTAATGGGAGCTCTATAGAGCTAAGCATGGTGACTGCTGCTTAGGGGGACAAAACAAACAGGATGTGGATTCCTGGGAGCAAAGCAGGGTGACTGCTATTCAATGCAACAAAAGACGAGATTTTGTCTATTTAGTCAGACATGATATCTGCTATTCTGTGGGCACTGAAGCCAAGATGGCCTCTATTTTACAGGGCAAACAGAATAGTAGTCACTACTATAGAAGACAAGGTGGGATTCATTCTATTTAATGTTACAGAAGAAAAAGTCACTTGTTTACTGGGGCAAATCTGGGTAACAGCTGTGGGACATAAAGGCAAGGTGCTTGCTATTCTAAGGGATAGGGAGCTTTGGTTGCAGTAGAATTAGTTGATTTAGAATTCACCTAATTTTTTGGGCAGCGTTTGGCTGCAAATATATGTGGGGGGTGGGTAATTGTAATAATAAATATAGGGGGTCGGGGGATAAGGGGGGTCTCCCCAGCATGTATTTATGGACAAATTGATTAAGAGAGAAAAAAATGACGAATTCTAATTTAACAAGCAAAACTCAACCAAATCACCTAGAGCCATTCTAAGCGGTGTCACTCCATTCCAGGACACAAGACTGCCGCCGTTAAACCGTACAAAGATGGTGTGCTGCCATCTGATGGGCACAAAAGTCAGTATAGTGTCTATTTTATGTCAGTTGTTGATTGGAACAAACAGGAAAACTGCTACTCTATAGCGGCTGAAGGCACTATGGTTGCTATTCAAAGAGACATGGTGACTGCTGTTTTAGACCATGTTTCGAAAATAGCCAACATGTGTATTATTCAATGGGATGCTTCAAGAGTATTTCTATTTTATAGGGCATGGATCCATGATGGCTGTGACTGACACTAACCTCCTAAGAAAGAATGCAGCATGGCTGCCATTCTGTGATTAATTATTTGGTGGTCTGTGTGTAGGGTCTCACCCCAGTCCCAAGTTGGATAATTGAAGATCTCAAAAGACACTGTATTAACTGAGTAGCCTCCTGTCCTCCCGCCTTCCAGTGAGCATTCACCAAGACTCCCGCCTGGGCCCGCCCCGCTTGACTCGAAACACCTCCTCACTGGAGTCGTTTGGATTTCATTACCACCACTATGCTGATTGTACACAGAATACCCTGGATGACCTTACACTGCCTGATGCTCAAATCTTTCAAGATAGTAGTGATATTTCTCCAAGCCTCAAAAACGAACCCCACTCTCTCACCCCTCTTCTTTTCCTCCTGACTTCCTCCTTCCTTCCTCTAAGGTTCTCAACCAAAGTGAGGGTCATCTTTGACAGCGATGTTAAACTCAATTACGTCATCACTTCCACTGCTTCTGTGACTATGGTTAAACCTCTGAAATATCAGGAAAAGCTGCCTGCTTCTCATAGGCCACTCAGCCAAAACAGTCAGCTCTAATCTGCAGGCAGCAAACACAGCCACTGCCCTGTCCAGCTCATAGGCATTCCCCTCTACTCCCTTTCTCCCTTTACCAAAGTACTTAACTTTGCCACATGTGCCTTTTACAATCCATCTGGATCCTCTCCCACTTCACCATACTCTTATCATGAGAGATGTCTGTCAATGCAAAATCGCACCCTCTTCAAGTTTCAACTCATTGCCTTCAAATCTGTCCTTGACCTGGCACCAGGCTGCCAGGCAATCTGCATCTCTCTTTATTCCCCCTCTCAAGCTCTACACTTCAACCTCCTTCATGTGGCCCCTTCTGCTTCCCCTCTTTCCTGGTTCCCCATCACTGGATTGCTGTCCCTCATGCCATTATAGCTATCCACAAGGTTCGCCTGTGCTACTCAAGACCAGATCCACGATTCACCCGCTTTCCTGTGAATAGGAATCCTTCAACCACCATATTCCCTCCCCTTAATCGCCCTACCGGCATTAAACACTTTTGCTGAAATACGCTTTTGGTGAATTTATTTTGCTGCATTTTTTACCACTTTCCGGATCCACCCGCTCTCCTGTGAATAGGAATCCTTCAACCCCCATATTCCCTCCCCTTAATCGCCCTACCGGCATTACACACTTTTGCTGAAATACACTTTTGGTGAATTTATTTTGCTGCATGTTTTACCACTCCCCCCACCCCCACACACAAAAATGCAGATGGTAGGTTGGGGTAAGGCATCAACATGAAGGGGATGGGGTGGAGAGGAGTGCAGGGGTAACACCCTACATTTTGCAATTTAAATTTCTTATTAAATTCACCCAAATAGATTCTGCAAAAGTGTATTTCGGCAAAAATTGGGGAAATCTCATAACCGTCCTGCCTGCCCTACCCAGATGTGAATTCTCTTAAACTATGTTTGGGGCCTTCTTGTAAAGCACAGACTCCCTCCTAAATGCATGTCATATTCATCTATGTCCACTTGTAACCAAATGTCCCTTCACCACCTGCGGCACTGTCCCCCATATAATCCCTGTTGCGATTATAAAGGCGCTTGTTGTAGAGTGAAGCCAGGGGGTGGGGGGCGTGGGGACGTTGTAGAGGGAATAAAGGGAAGTTTACTGTATGTTTGGCTCTGTCGTTATTTGATTTCCCCCAATCGATATCCCGGAGCATCGCTCCATCTGTCCTATTCCACGGAGTCCCTGGGGCCAGGGACACAACAACTGGCGACGAGAAACAGGCACCCTGAATACGGACTGCTTCTGACATCCGCAATGCTGTTCCATGCATGCCACTTATAGTAGAAGTGTCTGCCCATCCTACCTAAAATTAAAGCAAATAAAGTGCTCTAGTGAACTGTGCTCAAAAGGCTCAGTTACGTTATGCTGGGAAGCTAAATTCAGAAAAAAAGAGGCTGGCAGCTTTTGAACTTGTCCTAAGAGGTGTGAATTCACCTAGTTTGTAAACAGAATAGATCAAAGAAGGATGTACCTAATATAATAATATTGCGGTTTTCAATAGCACTTCAGGATGGGATTGGACATGTCACAGTCGGGGGACGTTTTACAGTGCTTAGAAGTGGGTGGAAGTGCTATATAAAACCCTGATATTGGGGCTCAGATAGAGTGGCCAGGTTTTCGATAAATCGGCCACAGTAGATGACCATCCCTAGAAAATGCTTGACTTCTGAGACAGATTCTGGGGCTTTGGCCTCCTGGATGTCTCTGACCTTAGCTGGATCGGCGGACAACCCTCCTTCCTGAAATTTGAAGCCAAAAAACTCGATCTTGTTCTTGAGAAATTTGCATTTTCTGTGATAAAGAGTTAGCCATAGTGCCTGAATCCTTGACAGTACCCTCTCTAGACGCTGCAGGTGTTCACACTCTGATTTGGTATGTATCGGGATATCATCGCTTACATTCAGAGTTCCAGGCAGTGCCGCCAGGGCTCCACGTATGGCATTCTGAAACACTTCGGCAGCTGACGAGATGCCAAAGTTCAGCCTCTTATATCTGTAGAGGCCAACATATGTTGTGAATGTTGTGATGTACCAACTGTCCTGGTGAAGCAGAAGGTGGTGGTAACCTGAGTGGAGGTCCAGTTAGAAAAGATTGTTGCGCCTTTCAGTTTGGCAATGATGTCGTCCAGTGTGGAGGTTAAATGCCTTTCTCACCATATTGCCTTGTTAGGCAGTCACATATCCCCGCAAATGCGGATACTGTCCGGCTGTTTCAGTTTGTGATCAATGACAATTGGGGTCACCCAGGGAGTGGGCCCTTCAACATGCTCAATGATATCAAGGTCACTATATTCTGTGTTTCCTTCTCTACTTTATCACAAAGGTGAAAAGGCACACTTCGGTGTTTCAACGCCACCGGCTGGAATGTCTCGTCAGTGTGGAGCTGGATTGGTTTGCCTGCCATTTGCCCGATTCCTGTGAACACGCATTGGAACTTCTGTAGCAGCATCTGCACGTCTTATAAAAACACTCCATGGGTGAATTGGATGAGTCCCAGAGCTTCGACTGAGGCGCAGCCGAGTAAAGCTTGGGTGGCTACCTTGGTCACGTAGAATCAGGCCTGTATGGACATCATGGTGTTGGACAGCGGCTATGAAGGCACCTTCTAGTGGCAGTGGGGTCTGCGCCCAAAGGTGAATATGGACACTTTGGTCTCTTGGAGTGATGGAAGTCCATGTAGCGTCTGGTATTGCTCATCAGCCTGACATTGACCAAGGCACCAATGTCGAGAAGTGCAAGGACGGGGGTGTTTAGAATAGTCCCTAAGCACCGGGGTTGGTGTTTTCCCGGTCACCGACTGTGAGCACGGCCGATATGAAAAAAAACATTGTCTTCATCCCCTATGCTTTCACTTGGTCGTTCCATTGGAGACTCTGGGGACGTGGTGTTGGCGGTCTGGGCCGTCCGATCATGCAGAAAAACTCAGGGACGTTCTTTGCACCTTGGTACACTGGCAGGGGTTGGTGTTCTCCATACCCAGGCAAAGTGATTTTGGACTCCACACCTTGTGCAGGTGTACCCTTTTGCCGGGCAGTCTTTCTCATGGGGGAGATCATACCAACACTGTGGGCAGGGGGCTGGGGTCGAGGGGTTTCGGTGTTTCTCCTGTCGCCAGGTATTCCTGGTTCCTTGGACCGTTGGTGGTTGTTTTGCCACTGAGCACAACTCCTCAAATTGAACTAGCTTCAGCACAGACTCCATCTTGGACGCCCTGGCTTCCCCAGTTCATGGGAGATTCCCAACTCAAGGATTCTGGGAAGCGTTATTCCTGGTTCATGAAGGATTTGCCTCTGTAGTTTGGCAGAGTGGCACCCAATAATGATATGGAGTCTCATCTCTTCCTCCTCATTCTCCCAGGCGCAAGTCACAGCCAGCTGTCTCAGGCGACTGTGATATTTGTCTAGGCTCTCCTCGCTTGTCAGCATGGCTGTGCGCATGACAAACATTTTGTAGTCGGTATTCACCATGGGAGCGAAGTAATCCGACAGCGCTTTGACAGCTGCACTCTATGAATTATTGGTGGAGCGTAGGGTCTCGAAGAGCTCATGGACCACTGGCCCTGCTGAATATATCAGCGTGAGTTTCTTTGTTGGGTCGTCTTTCTCCCCAGTGGCATTAAAGTACATGTCCAGGCGTTCTCGCCAGAGTTCCCATTGTGGTCCCAAGTTGGCCGGAGCCCACTCGACATCAAACACACACAGCGGTGCAAGTGACAATCGTTGCTGTGATGTTTCCCCTTGCGGTTGTGGTTGCGCGGGTGCAGCAGTGTCTTCAGCTGATATTTCTGTGCGCGGATGAGGAGGCAACACATAGGCACCCCAGGAAGAGTCGCTACCCCTATTCAGGATGATGGGGTACCCATGAAGGCACAGTGGGTGCAAAGGCACTCCGTGTGAAATTAGCCGCAGCCCGCCTTGGTTAGGGTGTTTGTTTTGGGGGTGTTTGTGTGCACGGGCACTCTCAGGTGAGACGCGCGCTTACCCCTTGACAGTGGTTTCCCTGCGTGGGATGTGGTGCCAGGCAACACCTGGGTTATCCAAAAATGTTGGCAGTAGCCAATTTCCAATGGTATGAGGAACATTTGCCACAACCAGAAAGCACAGGGTCCCTTACCAGCATGCACCAACTATGTGGCAACCTTGTAGCAGGCTGATGGACAGCACACTGTGTGGATCGATAATCCAGGCGCCTCTGATCTGCTCGACTGGCGAGCGGGTGCCCTGGATTCCTCATCGTCAATGTTGTGGAGCTTTGGGAGGGGGGCTCGCGAGCGCAATGGTGCACATAAAGGATGACAGAAACTGAGATGTTTACTTCACAAGGCCCTGCTCAGCTCTGCCTAAAAGTGCGCGAAAAACGGGCCCTTTATTTTCCGTTGTGCATGATGGCATGCAACGTCATCACGCTGTTCACATGATATAACAATATTATGATTTACTACATGCAATATTTCAAAACTGTGTACCTCAGAACCGACGAGGAGGCAGTATTTAAGATGCTTCTGCTTGTGTCAATAATGTCATACGCCAGTGCCATTAAGTGCAATGGAGTAACTTGTTGGGCGACCACTGCTTAGATGCAAAGAGGCAACACCTCAGATGCCTTGCCATACCCATTGAACCTTGGCTTCCTGAGTAAGAGTACCATCATGCCAGCCAGTGGTTAAGAAGGTGACTGGGCGAGGAGGGTCATGAGTACATGACTCACTCTAACACCAGGAGGAAAATCGGCGTTTCACCAACGTCACCGGCTTCTCCACAGCCGCCACCTACCGCAATCCGCTGTCGGACAGGTCATCTCATCACAAATGCTACCAGGCGGGGAAGGGGGGTGCGCACCCCTTGGTGCCCAATGCGCCCCCCCAGCCTCCCACTGGCGCCCTGTTATATACCCCGCACCAACACCTGCAGGTACATAATGTCAAAAAGAGTCATTTTGACCATCTGTGCATTTTGCCTCCTCTGCAAAGCAGTGGTGTGGAGCCGTGTTGTTCCACATTCATTTTAATCCAGCAATTTGGAAAGGAAATGCATTTTGTAAACGTTTAAAAGCCTGCACGTGGGGTGTTCTAGGAATACCACATGAGGTACTGTTTTTACTGTGTGCATTTTTTCCAAAATACTGCATTTCACCGGCAGGGGGGATTAACCACATTAGCTATAGTAAACCACTCCTTGGTGCGCACCCCTCACGATGCCACAATCAATAAGGGTAATTACTTAAAGTGTTATTCACTTTCCCACTAGGTATCTAAAAACACAAATGTTTATTGTGGAAAGAAAATGATAATTGTTCAGCTGCACTCATTCTCACAACCAAAGCTTGTGGACAAGTTACCTGGTGTCCCTTCAAATCTGCTTATAAAAAATCCTCTGCAAGCGTGTTTGGACTTCTTAGCTGCCGTTCAATGTTTGGTGCATTGTGATAAGCGCGAATTTAAATGTTCAGGGTACCGCAATAGACTTGGACACGAGCTGTAGTTTCCCAGAGATGATTCTCAATCAACACAGCTTGCAAACTGCAGTTGCAGGAACTGCAATTCCCCTATATGCAGTGAATGCAGACCGTCATCCCTGCATGTTCTGACTCACTTTCTATTTTTGAATTTTTTATATTTATAAAGCGCACAAACAGCCCGCTGGCATCGTGGCTCTGTTTCATGGAGCATTAACAGGAGGGAGAGCCCAGAACAGGGTCAGGACTATGGGCTAACAAAGGCTGAAAACAGGGAGAGGTCATGCCTGTCAAAATTCTTTTCAGTTGCAACTCATTCAAATGCAGGTTTAATCAAATATATGGCAAACAGGCAGCATACTATTTCACTGCCATGCAATGCGCTGCTGTGTGAAATACAACTAGACACTCAGTATAGTTAATGTAGGTCAGTTTTGCATATTGCTGACACTATTTTTAAAGGCAATAAAGGCTATCCGTGGTCCATGGGTATACAAGTTACTCCAATAAACATAGACATAAGAAAAACTGTAAACAACGTAAGCAAAGACAAGAGGGGGTTCACAGATCACAATGCAAGCTGTACCATGGTTGAGCTAGTACAAACGATTACAATATTGTCCCAACAGTGTGGACTATTTAAACAAGAAAGGAAATTCCCAAAAGGCATTAGTTCATGCAGATTGGCCATTCAGTGTAAAACATTGTAAATGCATACAAAGCAGAATAACAAGTATCAGAATAGAGGGGGTGTGCACATATCTACACCCCACATTGAGAAACAGAGATTGTATATTAGTGTCTTTGACTGACACTGAAGCTTTGTGTAGTTTTTTGTTTGTTTGTCTTCCTAGTAAAGGTATAGTCAATATAGTTCATCTAGGAGACTGGACCTTGGGGAGGTCTACTAGAGCCAGGCTAAAGGGTGACCTTGTTATGGGTCGACCTCGGGAAGGTGAATCAAAGACCCCAAGCGGGGTGGAACAAAAGGGCAGCAAATGGTGCCAGAGTTCACAGACGTTTCGGCATATGTGGTTAAAGAGCCTTCTTCTGGAGCCAAGGTGCAGAATCCCCTGCAAGAATCGGAGGGGAGGGTAAGTAAAACAAAGGAGCAATGTGTTGAAGTATTCTAATGAGTACTTATAACTATATGAGTGACAAAGAAGTATGTACACAGGCTTAAAAAAGGGTTAAAATATTGTCTAGAAAACACAATTCCGTTCTAACACTGATCTTAACAGTGGTAGCAACAGGTGCAGTTGCCTTCTGGATTAGTGAATGAATTGGGGGCAGATGGAAACCGTTGTAGAGAAACTGCTACAAGTCCTTCTAGCCCAACGCTAGGAGTGGGGCATTAAAAAAGTAAGAGAGAGAAGTGCCTGGGTAAGCAACGTGAGGGTTAAAGGAAAAAATGGCTGGCTGGTTGATGTGATGACACAGTTGTGTAGATATAGTCAAAGTGTGTACACTATATACCTTAATGTCCATTGTCTGGGCGAGCCGAGAATGGGCTGGCCATTGTCATCCCAGGGTGTAGAATGCTCGGCTCGAGCGGCACTGGAAGCAGACAGCAACGTTCTGCTGAAATGCAAGAAGAATCCTATTGTAATTGAAAGAGGAAGCCGTGCTAGCTGGGATCGAGTGCACGTTGCTGTTCATGAACAAAGGGTCGCTCATGCAACAGCACAGGCTCACTTGAGGGCAGTAGGGAGGCGTTGAATCCGGCCCGGTGTACTGCGAGGAGGTTTCAAGGAGCAACGACTTAGTTGCAGGAAGCTTACATAATGTGTAGCATGTAGAGACATATATTACATCACTGATACTCAAGGCGGGGTAGCCAGACAATTAATGGGTAGAGCTGTGTAAGAGGCGAGCCAGGGGTAAGGCTTGTCTGGAAGAGTCAAACACAAGCCAAGTCAGCAAATTCCCTATATCTGGCCTCCTGCCATTCCCACTCTCTAAAACCCAAAACCGACGCCTGGCATCCTGCCTCCTCGCCCCCGCAGCCCGAAAATCCATACCTGGCGTCCGGATGCCTCACGCCACACAACACTAACCGGTCTCCTGTCTCCCACCTCCTGCCTCCCGCACCACCATCTCCCACAAACGAAAACCTATCCATGAAATCCTATCGTATTCCCCAATACTGGCAGCATCCTGCCTCCCCAAAACCCAGAACAAAAAAACCCATTGTTCTCGTCCCATTTGTGGCAAATCTATCACCTTAAGAGTTGAAGCGTGGATTTGAGCACAGTCTGTACTTAAGACTGGCGACCACATATATTCTCAGACCCAGCGGACACAAATTAAGCATTATTGCCTGGAGCTGCAAAGAAAAAGACATATTCGATACACCGAAGTCCAGCCCATGAGTCTGAGCAAAGCAAGGTTACATGAGGAGAGCTAAGGGCACATAACATCACATATTGCCCTACAGCTCCAGCAATAAGAGTATTAGCAACTGGCTGCAAGGATGGGTGCTAGGCGACACCCCAAGGTTTCAGTTTAAGAGAAAAGGAAACTCCATGCCACCCTTCCACTAAGTAACAGAGACTTGGCGGTCACTGGCAGAAGTCCATAGTTGATGTAGCGAGGCCTGTGAATCCAAGGGGGCCAACCTTAGAGCAAGAGGAGGCTGTGGGTAACAAAATAATACAGGAAAGGGTAATAGTGGAGTGGTGGGAGGGAGCAGAGACTGATAGAGGCCACAGCATGGCGGAAGGAATCCTGAGAGACATCAGGACCCATGGTGGCCACACTAGATAATATAGGCTGGAAGGCTTGGATAGCAATTGGCTCGTGATTGGCTCTCAGGATTCCAAAGTTCTACTCAGGGTGTTAATGTTTGTTAATGTATGACTTCAAGGAGCTAAAAGAAAACTTTGATTTATAGAGAGATGTCTTGAAAAGTACACAAATCTACAAACCAACATATAACTCCTAGAGTTTGATTGTAGATGTATTCTGCCCCTTCTCAATGAAGCACAGCAAGTACCAGAATGAAAAGTAATAGCCTAAAAAATAGCTTTCCATTCAAGACCTGAAGACACACAGCATAGACCAAAACTCTGTGACAGGGTAACCTGCTTGTAGTCCGTGTTTGACGCAGTAATGCAGCTTATCACCTAACATTCACACTTAGCTTGTCACAGACAACAATCCATTCTCTACTTACCGTTTCCTGAAGTGTAACTAAAGAGCTTGCAATTCATTTGTGAGATCATAACAATGAGAATTACACAAACATATTTGCAGGACACACTTTGTATAACTTCCTAGAAGTATGATGACGCTGGAGGCAGCAAACAACAGTTGCAAGCCTCAAGGTGCCAGCCATCGCTGCCTACCAGGATTTTCTTTATACATTTAATTTTGTTTTTGGTGCAAACAGGTGACCACAGCTACATTTTCTGGCCAGTGTCTTGAAACCTTAATCAACTTTGACTCATCCACTGTGCCCAAGCAAGCCAGAGCTCCACCTGACTGACCCACATCTATATATGCAAAATGTGACCCAGATTTGCAATATCACTTAGTAGGATAAAATGGTCAACATGGAGCTCTAAAACAAATACAAATATTCATTTGCAAAAAAGAACAAATGGTAAACAGGAATTTGTGAAATTCAGAAGGGTCATATGTTGGTAAGTACATTAGCAGGGGCTAGGAGATTATGTTTGATAGAGGACAGGAAGAATTGCTGAAATGTGGGTGGAAAGTAGACAGTGGGCCTCATTATGACCCTGCCGGTAGCCGTGCCAGTAAAAACAACACGGCTGCCGCCGGAGTCTTATTTTTGTGGCGCCTGGCAACCGGGAATTATCGGGGCATTACAGCCCTGGCAGTCCCGGTAATGCCCCATTGCCAGGTGCCGGAAAACATTACTCCCCATTCCCATTCGAGTCTCATAGGACTCAATGGGAATGGGGAGGATGGTAGCACTCATGATGGCGCCGGTGCTACCGTCAAGGTCCTCAAAGAAGACCTAGACCTCCTTGCCATTACTGAGACCTGGCTACACCCAGCAGCAGGCCCCATGCTCATGTTGGCAGACCCAGATAATTACTCTATCCTGAGACAAGATTGTCCTAATTCCAGAGGAGGAGGTGTTGCCATTATCCACAAATGCAGTCTCACCATGAGACTAGCAACACCTACCAACGTCCCATCTTGCGAAACACTTGCAGTCAAAATCCCACTTACCAATACCCAAACTCTCAACATCCACTTGATCTACCACCCACCAGACCCCATTGGCACCTTTGATGAATATATCAATACTATCCTCTCCAGCAACCTTACCAGTTCTACCCAAGTTCTCACCTTAGGTGACTTCAACTTGGGATACAATGATCCTGAAGACCATTCCACCAGCACCATAGTCAACACTCTGTCGGAACTAGGTTTCGCACAAAGAAGCATGGCACCCACACATTCCAAAGGCAGAACACTCGACTGGGTAGCCGATTACAACTGCCTAGCAAACATTACAAACATCTCACCTCTAGCCTGGACCGAGCACTACCTGGTTCCATTCCCACTCTCACAAGAAATAAGAAGACTATGACAGTCGAAAGACTCATCTCGAAACTACTCCCTACACTCAACTCACTCCCAGACAACCTGGACCCAGAGACCCTGGTTGATGAATATAATAAGATCATGGCTACTTCGTTGGACCTAATTGCCCCCCTTAAACTGAGACCAAGCAAACCAAACACACACCTAAACAAATGGTACACTCCATTCCTTAAAAATGTAATACAGCAAAAAAGGAACTGTGAGGCCGCTTGGAAAAAATCCCCCTCAGCCGCGAATAAACTCAAACTCTCCAAACTAGCCACACTCTACAAAAAAGAAATTTACCTAGCTAAACGAACCTCTTTTGACTCTCGCATATCTCTAGCAAAATCAAACATGAAGGAACTATTCTCCATCCTTAAAGAAGTTGAAACCCCCATAGTACCTCCTGACACCTTTACTAAAGACAAAAACTGGTGTTCAGAAATCCAAAGCGCCCTAGCTAACAAAATTGCGACCCTCCAAAGTAAAATCTCCCATAAAAAAAGTGTCCCTCAATGACACTCTTCCCTCAAAAACACCAGATACACCCACACTCACAGATCTCCCTCGCTTTAACTTCTCTAAAGTCATGATTCTCGAAGTAGAAAAAATCATCCTGTCTCTGAAACCCTCCAACTGTCATGGACACCTGTGCCCGGCACACCTCATCAAAGATGCCGCCCGCGACCTCTCCCCATTCATCACAAAGCTGATTAATGCCTCCTTCGCATCTGGCTCTATCCCCACCAATCTGAAACAATCCTGGGTACTTCCACTATTAAAAAAACCCACACTCGACCCAGCCACGCCCACAAATTACAGACCCATAACGACCGTTCCCTTCTTACTAAAAATCCTGGACAAGGTTGCTTATGTACAAATACAGAAGTACTTGGAAGAACACCACTTATTAGGCTCAAGACAATCAGGGTTCCACCCTCAACATGGAACTGAAACCACTCTCATCGACTTGAAAGCTCAGATCGATACGCTCAGAGACAATGGCCAAGTTGCCCTACTCCTCCTCCCCGATCTGTCTGCAGCTTTCAACCTGGTCGATCACACTGTCCTATGCACACACCTCCACACATCAGCCCACTTCTCGGACAAGGCCAACACCTGGATTACCTCTTTTCTCAACGGCAGAACCGTGAGGGTCTTCTCACCTACTGCGGCAGCAGACCCCATACCTATCACTTGTGGTGTTCCACAAGGCTCCTGTGTCTCCCCCACATTATACAACATATTTACCAAGCCCCTTTTCTATGATTTGGATCATCTCGGTATCACCTACACTAACTATGCAGATGATACCCAGATCCTCCTCCCACTTTCTGGAGATTATGGAAAGGATTTGGCCTTGTTAAATAGGGTGTACATCATCATCCAGGCATGGATGGCCACACATGGACTATGCCTGAATGATGATAAAACAGAACTCATCATCCTAGGGACCACATCAAGCTTAAAGAAACTTGGCCCTGCCTACAATTCCTTTATGATCGATGGTAACAACATCAAGGTTGGACAAGAGGTCAAAACTTTAGGCTTTTACCTGGACTCTAATTTCTCCTTTAGAAGACAGGTGAGCTCCTTGGCTTCCTCCACGGCATATACGTGTAAATTAATCCGCACAGCTAAACTATTCCTGTCTGACACCAGCTGCCTTACCCTCGCCAGAGCCCTTATACTGTCCCGCCTAGACTATTGTAACGCCCTCTATTAGGGATCATCCAAGGCTACCACCAGCAAATTACTAATTCTCCAGAATAATGCCCTCAGAGCGGCTTTAGGCATCTCCAGAAGAGAGCACATCTCAGGATTTAGTGAACAGAACAATTGGCTCTCCATCAACAACAACATTCTGTTAAAAACCGCATCGCTCACTCACAAATCCCTCAATAACACTGCCCCTACCAACCTGATAAACAGATTCCACAGACAACCTTCCCTGAGACCTACCAGAACTGCCTACAAAGACTGCCTCTCTGTCCCTCACTTTAAACGTGCCACCATAGGGGGCAACAGTTGCCCAGTGAAAGCAGCCAAACTGTGGAACTCCTTACTGCCAAATCTCAGAGAGGACCTGCCTTATCAGAACTTCCGTTCCAAGGTAGTTTCTTGGCTGAAAACGTAAGCCGTCAAAGTCACTTCAAGCACCAGGCGGTCCCCCTGTCGTGCCACTCGCACACATTGTAACCTCGTGCGCTCACTTGTCTATATGTATATTTTATCTATGTAAATCATTGTTGATATGTGTAGATTATTGGTGTACTATCTTGTCTCTCTGTATATTCTATGACCATTGTAACCAAGCTTTGCATATTCTTGTAAAGGCTGCGCCCTGATACCCTCGGGTACGCTCCCGCATTACAAATAATAAAACAAAACAAACAAACAAGGTCCGCGAGCTGGTGCCGTTCCGCCCGCCAGGTCAGAGTCTATGGGTTAGAAAGGAGTTCCTGTTGATAATTGGTAGGTGGCATGGTGGAGCGTGGCACTCTTGGCAACATGCACGTTTCATGTTTTGACCTACTCGAGAACACAGTTTAGAAAGACTCTTCAAACCATAATCAGTTTGTTTGCCCATGCTACCCTTTAATGATGCTTATGTTGAATGCTAAATATCTTCTTGTGATGATCACTTGACTGTCAGAATTCAGAGGTTTGGTACATCTGCAAACATTCAGTTGTACAACAATGTCATGTCTGCAGGAGGGTTATGCTAACCATGCTCGTTACAATCACGGTCAATGGCAAGTTACATGCAGCACTTGCGCTGACACTGGGGCTATGTGTATGCAATCGTTGTTTATGTTTAAATCAGAGCGAACAGGTGTATGCTCGCTGAAATATGCATTTACAAAAAACTCGGTGAGTAGGTGTTTGCCAACATTGCACTCGCTCAATCAGGGGAAATGTTTGTGAGCAGAGCCCTCACCAAGGGGAAGGTTATAGGTGAGCATTGCAAGTAGTGAAACTGTCAGGCTGCACGCAAGGCCATCACACCCACTAAAATAGGAGGTGTAGCTTTGTGACAAGATGCTCACAGAAAGCAGAGAGGCAGGGTCCGAGATCACAGGGACACCTGAAAATAGTGTAGTTGTGAACATTCCCAGATCATCACACTCACTGTACGTTTGTAAGCAAGGGAAGTTGTGATCACCAAACTCACTAAAAGCAATGAAAGAAATGTTTGACATTGCTTCACTCAATTAAATGTGTTATTAATTTCCTTCATCTCTATCCATTGCAGGGCAAGCTGGATGCACTTTGGGTGTTGCTGAGGAAAGGCTATGACCGAGTGTCTGTGATGCGTCCCCAGCCCGGAGACAAGGTAAAGACTCTATTCCTTCACTTTCTTTGATGACCAGAGACCCCTCTGACATGAAGCCTTGCTCATCTACCCATCATCAGAGTTTCAGATTTTTCTTCTTTTAGGGTCAGCAAATTTATTTTGTTTTTTCATCAACCCTTGTTGCTTGTTGAAAGTCTTGGACCTCAATACAAGTTTGCCGGTCTGGTAACTATAGTACCGTTAAGCTTGCCGGTACTGTTGTTACTGGACTGGCAAACTACGAGTTCTGCTCGCAGGTGCCTTTTCACCCGCCAAGTCGGCCCTAGCAGGCGGACCGGCACCCGCGATCAGAGCATGTCGGATGCACCGGCACCATTCTGAATGGTGCCGGTGCATCCAGCCTCCCCATTCCTATTGAGCCCTATCGGGCTGAAATGGGAATGGGGAGTAAAAGTTTCCGGCCCCTGGCAATGGGGAAATACAGGGTCCACCAGGGTTGTACTGGCCCTGTAGTTCCGCATTGCCAGGGCCCAGAAGAATTCTCAAGTTTGGCAGCATCCTGCCAGTTTTACCACCAAGGCTACCGCCTAACTTGTAATGAGGCGTCATGAATCAGAACCTTAAGCTTGAAATATCCTGTGGCGTGTGCCTGCTGTGGTATAAATATGTTCAAGGAGGCTGGGGAGGGGGGTGGTCACAGGTTTAAGAGACACTGGAAGAAAAACTGCTGTTGGGTTACAGGAAGGCTTGTATGCTACTCGCCTCTTGATACCAGTCCTAAAAGAAGGAGCTTAGGTGTGCTAGGACCTGCCCAGACACTCCCATCTTTTTGTAGCTGTTCGGCAGCAACCTGTTTTTCTGGGCATCAAAGACAACCAATATGTACAATAGTATTAGAAGCACCGGTAAGCCATTCTCCCCCCTATTTAGTAGCTTATTCTCCAAGGTCTACTAGAGCTATTTTGTTTTGGTAACACATGCAGCCTGAAGACTGAGCTGGAAGGATATAGTAGGTTCTAAGAACATTACAGTCTTGTAGCTCCATTACCACCAGCCCCTCGGTGCCCTTTACCAGGATGGGTAAGAGGTGGATCTGCTATTAGCAGGATTGTCAGGGCACAGGTTGGGTTAGCAGGTCAGAGGCAGGTTAACTACTGAATGGGTCAGTGCTTAGAGGAATTGCTTGTGTGTTAGAAGGAATTTCTGAAAATACCAGGAATGTATGTGGTTGACACTTCCAGTATTTTCATTTGTTTCACTGGATGGATGTGGAAAGTGAGCGTAGATGACCATCTTCCTGAATTAGTTTAATCAAGTCGGATGTACAAAGCGTGAGAAAGAGCCAAGGTAGCAGCTAGTTGAGGCATAGCTTACACTCAAGGGCATTCAGTATGTTTTTGGTTTTCTTTCACTAGCCTGAATGTCTACTTTGAGTGCCAAAACTTTAAATTGTTTTGCCAAAGTAAATTACTATGTGGTAATTTATTTCGACAAAATTACTTTGATTTACCTCATTGTTTTTCAAAGATTCTTTTTAAATGGGGGTCCATCCATACCCCCCTGCCTCACCACTACCACCCGCACACCACAGATACCCCCTAACCCCTAAAATATATATATAATCCTCCCCATCGAAGTAATATTGTCGAAGTAAATTTACTTTGACAAAACAAGGGCAGGCGGTTAAAAAGAATACTTATAACTTGTCACTTAACACTTGTGGAGATGTGATGAGGAGCTGAACTGCTGCATGGTTGCATCATTAACAAGGTTCTTAAAGATTTAGCGTGAGTCTGGAGTGCTGCAACCTGCCCCTTCAGCAAGCTGATGCCAGAGGTTTGGGTAAACCCCTTTGGAATGTTTTAAACACCCAAAGAGTGAAGATTGAAAGCAGTCAAAGACTTTGAAAAACGTTAATGTGTTTAAAATATGGCTTCAAGTTGTGGTCCTTAAAGATTTAAAATTGGCCTGAGATGATTTCTGTGGTCTGAATGGCTGTTGTCTGCTCATAAGCTGGGATTAATGCCTGGTTAAGCCCTTTTAGAATGTTTTAAGTCCAGAAAAAAAGCCAAAAGACTTCCAATAAATAGGAGGCAGGAAGTCAATGATTCCCATTGATCTTTCTGTCTTTTAAACACAACCGGCAGCTGAGGAGCCTTACAAGTATTCTTAAATATGACTTCATCTCATATAAAGTGAACTAAGCATCTGGCTGAAACTAGTATTGCTTGACCCTCACTATATTTTGGGGCACACCACTTTCTGTCAATTTATTTGTCGTCTTTCTGCAAAATTAGATCTTTACTATAGGACTCATCAGGAATTGGGCGGTAGCCCTTAAATGCGGCGGTAACAGTATTATAACCATATTTAAGGGCTGGCCCTATCACGAGTTGGGCACTAAATGGGCTGTTTTACATCCAGTTTTTTTCTGGAGTTGAAAATCCCATTTAGCGACCGGTTTTCAGCATAATTACCGCCGTCTGTATTAGCGTGCAGTGTTTGCGCTGAAAATTCCCCATTGGTTCCACCCAATGGGGAATGGGAATTTACTGTTAACGCCCAACCCATGATCTAGCAGTAATACCTACGGACTGGTTGGCGCTAACGCCATTACAGTTGGGCAGTATTACAGCCGGGATACCAGCCAACTCATGATGAGGCCCTATGTCTTGAGAAAACTGTGAAAGTGGCAAAAAGCCACCATACATTGATCATTGCACTGACCAGGTTCCCAGTGCCGGAAGTGGCATTTGCATCACCTCTAGTGGAGACACTGGCTCAACAGTGTTTCTTAGGAGAAACGGACAAGTCTGCTGAAGAACGTCTTGCTCTGTGCATCATAAACGTTTCTCAGGAATGGGTATTCTTCATCAAGCTGATCCAGCGTCTACATTGCAGAGTCAGTCCTCGGGGACGCTGCGCTACTGCAACGCTGTGCATTTGTCAGGTTTTATTTTTCAGCGCAGTTGGTGTTACTTGGCATGCAACTTTTCCTAGTGTGTAATCTGGCAACCAATTCATACGAAGCTTCCCCTCACCCCCGTTCTGAGTGTGCACACATTGGGATTGGGGTGCATCTTTTTGGAGCAAGTGATGAGATACACTAGATGCTAGTCCAGGATCCTAGCAACTGTTTAGGAGCACATTATTCTGCTCGAGGTATGGAAGATTAGTGGCTTGACACTGGAGAGTACACGAATCGCATGAGTTTGTGCCCAACCTGGGAGGGGTGGGGCCCATGTGGACCCTGCCTGAAGTAGAATCAGGTTCGAATTCTGAAGTTGTTATCGATAGAGACCCTCTACATTTCATCTACCATTTTGATTGTTAGAGTTATGTAGATTAGAGACAGGTATTATGTAAAATCAATATGCATTCCTCGTACCCAATTTTTTTTTTAACTCTTATGACGTTTAATACTGATTTTATAATGTATCAGATTAAATGGGATTATTTATCTTTACATATGCTATTTTTGAATATTTAAATTGGAACACTATTTTTTATCAAATTAAGTGACAAAAGATATTTTTTATTTTTATTAGGCCACGATTTATGGACTTTTATATATAATGGACGTTGCCAAACCATAACACTGATATTG